>NC_022012.1:81095141-81104015 GCF_000317375.1 Microtus ochrogaster | reverse complement strand
TCTTGCTCTTGTAGACCAGGCTGGCCTCGAACTCACAGAGTTCGAACTCTGCCTCCCGAGTGCTGGGATTAAAGGCGTGCGCCACCACCGCCCGGCTAATGCTGCAACTCTTTAACACAGTACCTCATGTTGTGGTGACCCCCAAGCATAAAATTATTTTGTTGCCACTTTGTAACTGTAATTTTGCTGTTGTTATGAATTTTAATGTAAATATTTTTGGAGATAGAAGTTTGCCAAAGTGTGTGTGGGGGGGGGGGTGTCGCAGCCCATGGGTTGAGAAGCACTGCCCTGGAAGAACAGTCAGTGCTCTTGACTGCTGAACCATCTCTCCAGCCCCCGCTCCTTTGAGACAAGGCAGGTTTTAATTTTTCCTCCCCACTGCTCCACCTCCACCTTGTAAGATTCAGGATTACAGGCGTGCACCACCACTCTTGCTGTTGCAAGTGTCTCAGGCTGAAGAAGCAAACACATCCATTCTCTTTTGTAGGTAGATTCTCCTGCCATCTGCATTTCCTCCAAAATGTCTGCCGTGTGTTGTAAGCACACCAGAGTAGGAAGAGGGTACTTTCCCTAGCGGGGCTTGGAGCCTGAGAAACCATAGAGTCTTCAAGTCCTCGCTGTCCCTGGAGGGGCAGCAGCCGGACCTGCAGGGACATGATACCAGATACAGTTGTTCTGTAGTCAAATTTCGTGAGCTCTCCTGCTTGAAGAAGAGAGTTTACCAATAGTCCTCTGTGGGGAGACACTGAGTGCAGTCTCTGTGTTCTCCCTGGGTCTTATCGGGTCCGCAGCTTCTGCACAGTCATTTGGGAGTGGAGGTTAGAGATCTTCCTGAGCAGCTTCGAAACCCAGGTTAGAAAGGGCAGAGGAGAGAGATGCTCAGAGCAACATGGAGAACCAAGCCCAGGGACCAATCCCTAAGGACCTGCTGAAGGGCGGCCCAGGCAACAGTCAAAATTAGACGAAATAGAAGGAGATAGCTCGTGTGGCAGGGAAGAAAAAGGAGAGACTGGGTAAGAGTCCTAGACCACCAGGGACTAGTAGTGTCCCGCGGTCAGTCGGTGTCCTTGGATGAGTGACAGGAGGAAGTGGGCAGGAAAGTGTGTGCCAAGGAATGCTTCTCACAGGAAGTGGAACTGTTTGGGAGAGGAAGGGCACCATGAACATACACTCCCAGGTCCTCCTGGGTCCACCGTGCATGCCTTGTCACCAAGGTAGCAAAGACCCTGGAGGTCTACTTAGAGGCAGGAATGCCCCCGAGGAGACTAACTCCCCAGACCTACTGGCTGGGTAGGGCTAATTACTCCTGCAGGAGCTAGGGGTGTGTTGACTTGAATCTGTGGAAAGCCACACTTCTGTAATTTCTACAGAAACAAGAAAACAAACATGCTTTCCCCTCCCACCTGGCCCACGCCATGTGTTCCAGAGTGCTGAGCACCATAGCCCTTAGCGTTGTCACCAGGAGCAGGTGTCTCCGGCCACAGAGATCCTCCGGACTGAGCCTGTAGGCATTCCTCCACAGTAGGAAGGCTTGGGGCCCTTTCCTCAGATCCCATACCTTTGGCACCTCCCTGCCCACCCTAACTTTGCTCTATTGCCTATGGCTTGTGGTCTTGGGAGATGCAGGAGTGTATAAAGGTGGAAGGTCACCTGGAGGTAAGGGCAGGGGCCTCTAATTGTCTATCTTTGGAGAATCTGACATCCGTGTTGGATGTGAAACTTTTCAGTATTTGGCTTCTTTGGGGTCAGATTGCTCTGTAGATGAGTCCAATGAATTCATTGGCATGCCAAGTTGGACCTTGGTGGAATCATTACTTTTGTCTGTTTTTGGTGTGCTATCTGGGGAGAGTAGATGTTTATGTCTCCCTGTATAAAAGTTCTTGCAGCATCTCACTAGCTGGTGTTTGTAAAGCTAAACTAATCTAGTAAGGGACAAAGTCAGGCTGCAGACCTGCTCATAGAGCTCGTGTGTCACCAACCCCCCAAATCCAAGACACCACAGGAAAGACAGCAAGTGGCAGCTGTGGTGATATTTTGTTTATGATCTAACAAATAAAACTTGCCTGAAGATCAGAGTGCAGAGCTAGCCACACTAGTTAGCCATAGAGGCCAGGCAATGGTGGCCCACACCTTTAATCCCAGCACTCGGGAGACAGAGGCAGACAGATTTCTGTGAGTTCAAGGCCACTCTGGGCTACATAAGATTGAATCAGTCTAAAAGAAAACAGAGCTCACACCTCAGGATCCCAACACTAGGCAGGTAGAGACAGGAGTGTTATGGCTGGGCAGAGAGAGGGTTGTAAGGTGGGAGGAAACAGGAGTTCAGAAAATTCAGTCTGAGGTTTTGTAGAGGCAGGATCTTGCCTTTTCGGTCTGAGCATTTGGAGAGGTAAGAACTCTAGTGGCTGCTGCTCTGCTTCTCTGGTCTTTCAGTTTTCACTCCTGATAACTGGCTCTGGGTTTTATTATTAAAACCAATTAGAATTCATGCAACGTCCAGCGTTATCTTTTATGTGCTGGGCTCTCTCTCTCTCTCTCTCTCTCTCTCTCTCTCTCTCTCTCTCTCTTATTTTTATTTTTATTTTTTTGAGACAGGGTTTCTCTGTGTAACAGTCCTAGATGTCCTCTTGTAGACCAGGCTGGTCTCGAACTCACAGAAATCCACCAGCCTCTGCCTCCCAAGTGCTGGAATTAAAGACATGCGCCACCAACACCCGGCTCACAACCTTCTTTATTAGAGGGCCTAACTTTGCACACTAGGAAATGGAGGCTGAATGAGTCCCAGGTCCTGCCTGGGGTGTGGCCAGTCTGAGATGCTGACCCGTATGGTACCTAATTGTTCACATGTAGTCACTAGACATGAAACAATATCAAATACTCTTTATTTGATAGGAGGAAGCACAGCAAGGCCCTCCACAGAGCAGCTCTCCTCCCTCAGCTCCAGATAGGCTTGGGAGTTTGGCCAAAAGAATAGTAGAAAACACCAGGAAGTGGAAGGGCCCTTTTTCCCTGTTCCATCACAGAGTTGGGGAAAAAACAGCTGGGATCCTTGACGGGCCATACCTCCCCTCCTGAACAGACTGCACTTGTCTGTCCACTGATGTTCACCTGGATTATTCCAGGTCAGGTTAGAACTTTTTTTGTTTGTTTTTGAGATAGGGTTTCTCTTGTATCAGTCCTGGCTGTCCTGGAACTCTCTTTGCAGACCAGGCTGGCCTTGAACTCACAGACATCCACCTGCCTCTGCCTCCCGAGTGCTGGGATTAAAGGGATGCACCACCACTGCCCGGCTAAAAACATTATTATTTTGAGACAGGATTTCTTTATGTATGTGGCCTTGGCTGTCTTGGAACATTCTAAGTAGACCAGGCTGGCTCTGAACTCACAGAGATCTGCCTGCCTCTGCTTCCTGGGTGCTGATTAAAGGTATGTGCCACTATGCATGGCTATTATTTTTAATTATGTATATGTGTGTGGGTCTGTGCATATAAGTGCTTGTTTGTTAAGGCTAGAGGCATAGGATCTCTCTGGAAATAAAATTACTCACAGTTGTAAGCCCACTAATATGGGTGCTGGGAACCCTGTATGTCCTCTGCAGGGGCTGTATACGCTCTTAACTGCTGAATCATCTCTCTAGACCCTCTTTTTAAAAAAGACATTTTTATTTGTATCTGTGTATGGGTGGGGGTACGGGTGGGTGTGGAGATCAGAGGTCAGCGTTTGGAAGTTGGTTCTCTCCTTTCAACACGTGGGTCCCTAACTCACAGCGTGAGACTTCAGAAAGCACCTTTACCCACTTGAACCCTCTGGCCGGCTTTTAAAATGGTTTGGTGTAGGCTGGCCTCAAATTCACACTATGTCGCTGAGGATGACCTTGATTTTCCTGCCTCTATCTTCCAAGGACTGGCATTACAAGCGTAGGCCATCACTCCTGGCTCTTAGGTAGGTTCTAAAGTCTGGTGAACCTCCAAAGAGGTCCAGTAGAATCCGACCGCCTACTCTAGCCCGGTTTCATTCAGCACACGCCGACCGCGTTGGCCGCGAAGGGCGCATGCGCGGGTTCGAGGCCGTTTTCCCGGCGACCCCGTGGCCGGTGCGTGGACACGAGTCTTCGCGGGCTGGCGTGAGCGCGCCCAAGGGGGGAGGCGTGTGCAGGGCAGGGGCGCGTGCGTGCCACGCGCATGCGCAGCATCAGGCGGCGGTGCGAGCCGAGCTGGGAGATGGCGGCAGCAGCGGTGGAGCGGAGAGTGTGAGCGCCGCCCGGGAGCTTCTGGCCCGGGCGCAGTGCGACCCCGACCCCGCCCGCCTGCTTGCCCACCATGGGCAATGAGGCCAGCCTGGAGGGCGGCGCGGGTGAAGGGCCGCTGCCGCCCGGAGGCTCTGGTCCGGGTCCGGGCCCCGGAGCAGGGCAGCCGCCTTCAGCACTAGCAGGCGGCGGACAGCTCCCCGCAGCTGGAGTCGCGCGAGCGGCTGGACCCCTGGCCCCTGGTCTCGGTCAGGTCCCCGGCCCCGGCCCCGGCCCTGGCCCGGGCAGGTAAGAGAGAGGGTCTGGGTACCTGGTGGGCAGGGAACTGTGGTCCGAGTCTGGGGCCGGGGCCTGGAATCCCACGATCTAGTGGACAGCCAGTTCGGGTCGGCCTGCTAGATTGACGTGAGCAGGGTGGTCGCGGGAGGGGGGGGGCAACCCTAGATTTCCAGCTGCCCCGCCTTGACAGGACAGGATGGTGAGTACAGGGTTAGTCAGGGCCTGCAGACTGTGACTTCGTCACAGTCCCCCAATTTTCTTCCCCCTAGCGCAGGGGCCCAACAGCTCAGGAGGGGCTTATGTAACCTTAGCCTGGTCCCTCTGCATAGGGGAGCAATGGGATGGAAGACATTCTCCCTGTCTGCCAGTGTCTGCATATGTCCATTGTGTTAGGTCGAGGAAAGAGCACAATGGGAGTGGCTGTCAGGGAAGATAAGTGTCACTGCTAGGAATAGGAAGAGATGGGAATTGTTGAACCATGAACTTGGTTCTTTGCTTTCCTTAAACATTTCGTGGCTGTCACTGTCGTTGGGGGAAGGAAACTTGTCCACTGGATACTATCAGGCTCAATAATACCCACTGTCAGTGCTTTCATCAAGGGTTCGCGAACGCTTTCAGGTGAAGCAAAAATGCATTGAGTTGCCTAGCACCAGATACGAACCCGTGGCTTAAGGATTTAGATCAACACTGCCAAGCAGCGGGAAAGCTGGAACCCACAGAGTGGTTTAAATGGAATAGATCTGGTCAGATATTTCAAGACCAGCTTGTTTTAGATGTTTGCCAACCCAGATTCTGCAAAAAACAAGTTGCATTGGCTGCAGAGGCTGTGAGTGCTAACCTGTGACAAGAGATGACAGGGTGAAATGGAAGGCATCATTTTCACACCAGTTGGGCCTGGGGAGTAGCACACTCCTTAGGGGCGGTGCTTCCGTCTCCATATGAAGATGCCAATATATGTTGCTTTGCCTTCCCCAGAACACAAAATCTCCAAGTAGAGTTTTTTGCTTTTTCAGATGCCCAGTCATGTCCCTCCTGTTTTTTTTTTTTTTCCTCAGAAGTCATTCCTTAGACGACTCACAGCGATGAAGCTGTTAGCAGCCTGAAACCTGCCTCAAACAAGTCAGCCTGTGAACACACCTTTTAGAGGCGGAATTTGCCCATTTTACATTTGCTATTACACTAATGCAGCTGAGTAGCACACGGCTCTTAGCGCTGCAAACACTGTCCATCTTGCTGCATGTTGTGCTGCTGTTTGGGCTTTAGCCTGAGACAGAAGCTCACCACGCTTCAGTCCTCTGCCTTCAAGGAAAGATACAGAGAGTGGAAAAACCCCTTGTTGCTGAGAGCTCTAAGTGGGGAATTTACCGTCTTTCTTCCCTTAGCCAAACTGGCTGTTCCACGCTAGTTGTTTATCAGAGGTTGCAGAGACAAGCACATGGAATTCTGGAAGGACCTGGCAGCTTAGAGGGACAGGAAGGAGGCTGCTGTGTCCTGCCCATACTCCTCAGTGGTCCGTTTCTGTTCTACCTATAACTCCTGCTACCGGGTAGACCCGTCCACTGCCACATGTGCAGAAACCATGGGCTCGCTGGATTTGGCAATTACAACACATCTTGCCAACTGGGCACATGGCTCACACACAGGTCCTTCAGCTTTCAGGCTTGTGAGGTGAGCCGGTGGCTTGTCACCAACGCTCAAGACTGAGGACCCTTAGGGGCAGCTCTTCCTGGTGCTGCTCAGTTTAGCACAGCATCTCAGCTAAACAGGCAACTGCATTGTCTGTCTCTCCTTCAGGCTCAGAATGGCTTCTGCTTCTCACCAGTGCATCTCAGGTACTCGATACCGAATTTAGCATGTTCCGTCTGAGATGCTGATGAGAACAGATTGGCCCATCAGAGGAGACAAAACCCGTGCATGCACCTCTAGGCACCCAGCGAAGAGCATTACATGTGTATTTGTAGCGGTCAGAAACCTTATAGTATTGGGAAGGGGTCAAAAGAAGGTGCGGTTAAATTTCTAACCCCATAGGGGAACTGAGGCTCCTAGGGAGTGGAATCCTGGATCTTTCCTTTTTCCATGTCACCTCTTGTCAGCTCAAGCTGAATTCGTCTTCTCATCCTCATGCTGAGCTGACTTGGACTCTGTGAGGGGGTGGCTTCAGCATTCAAGGCTGAAGAGCATCAGCGCCGCCACACCCATAGCGCTGTCTCAGCCTGGGGGGTGATGGGGCTTCAAGCACCGCATGCTCCATAAGGAATGGTTTTCTGTTCCTGGTCTCGGGTTCATTACATATGGTTATTTCAGCTCTGCTTTTCCCAAAGCATAACAGGTTAGGAGAAAGCTGATCTCTGTCTCAGACACTGCTTTCCTAACTGCGTGGCCTGGTAGGGGCTATCTATTAGAGGAAAGGGCACCATTCATTCATTCATTCATTCACTCGCTCACTCATTTATAGAGATGTATCAGTGTACAGAAAGAGCACAGGATGATGGGATTTTACCTGTACACATATCCCTGACATATCACCAGATTAAGACCAGCCCTCGGAGGTACCTAACAAAGTACCTTTGGGAAAAAAATGCTCAAAGGAGCTGGGAGGTAGCACAGTGGCAGAGGGCTTACCCAGCACCTATGAGGCCTTGGATTCAAGCCCCGGTGATGAAAAATCCTGTTTATTGGGTACTAGAGCAATGGCTCAACAGCTAAAGAGCACTGACTGCCCTTCTATAGCGTTCCAATTTTAGTATATGTGCTGCCAAAGCAAACACTGACTGCTCTTCTGTTGACCTGAGTTCCATCCCTAGCACTCACATGTTGGCTCACAACCATCCATAACTCCAGTTCCAGGGGATCTGACACTCTCTCCTGGCCTCCACAGATACCAGACACACATGGTGTACAGACATACATGCAAGCAAAACACCCATACACATAAAAATGAAACTTATGAAGATTACACAAAGCAGGGATGGAGACATGGTGCAGTGGTTAAGAGTTTGCTATCATGAGGACCGGAGTATGGATCCTAGCACATGCACAAGATGGGCATCTCACACAAACCCACAGCCCCAGTGCTGAGGGGTGCAGGCAGAGACAGCAGGAATCTCACACAAACCACAGCCCCGGTGCTGAGGGGTGCGGACAGAGACAGGAGGAATCTGTAAGACTTGCCGGCGTCCCTCTTTGGGGTCTTCCTATGTGGACATAGGTGTGTACACCCCTCCCCAACTGTGCACATAGACTCAGACACACATTCACACACAGTAGATAAATAGATCTAAGAGATTATTTTAAAATTGCACCAAGGGCCCACATAGACCAGTGGCAGCCTGGCTTCTCGGCTGTTAAGGACTTGTGAATGTTTTCTCATTTACTGATCTCCCATAGGTTAGGGAAGGGATCTTAGCCATCAACAGCAACATGAAAGGCATGGGGAAAAAAATATGGTACTTCCCTACCCTCTAGCACTTAGTCTGGTTAGTCAGGTATCTCTTGAAGAACCGAACCGTGGATGATCTCTCAGAGAAAAGGGACAGTCTCGTGTCTAGAGGTGCCACACCGGCAGTGTGTATAGAGGGGTTGTCAAGTAGGAACACGAAGGGCAGAGAGAGAGCGAGAAAGGGAAAGAGGAATGTGGTCTGCATTGGTAGAGACAGCAGAGAAAGAGACCGAATGCAAGACTAGGAGAGAGACGGGGTAAATTCAGGTGAGACATCTCTCTCTAAATGCCCGACAAAATCCATAATTCCCTTTTAGCTCATATGCCTTGGAGAATCTTGAGCCAAAGACAGCTGGGCACAGAGAACCTGGTTGTTGGCTGGATGGGCGTGAGTGCTCAAAATGGATTCGTTAGGCATGGTGTCTGACTGTCCAGGTGTACTGTGTTAGCTAATAGTCATGAACTAGTCCAATCTACAGTGAACTAGTGTATACAGATAGAGAAGGCACAATCGCCAGGTTTGGAAACAATGGTCATTTGTCATTTAGAGGCCTACCTGGCCCCAGCAGCTGAGTTTTTGGGAGTGGGGGTATGTATTAAAGTAACCTTCCTTTAGAATAGTGATATTGCCAGTTTTACTCAAGGGGCAATCATTTTGACGTTTCTTGCCAGGGAAAAAGGGGCAACGTTGATAATATTGTTCCCAGCACTGGTGGGACAGGTAAGACAGTGTAGGGTTTTCTGTCTTGTTTGGATTTTGGAGACAGAGTCTTACTCTCTTGCCTGAGCTGGCCTGGAATTCACTACATGACCCAGGGTGGCCTTGGTTTAGGATGCTCTGCTCACTTCAGCTTTCCATGAGTAGAGACTCCAGATGTGAGTGGCCACGTCTGGCTGTAGGTTTAAAAAT
>NC_022012.1:81090195-81094045 GCF_000317375.1 Microtus ochrogaster | reverse complement strand
TCTGGTTGTCCTGGAACTCGCTCTGTAGACCAGGCTGCTGTCCAACAATTTGTTCTTAATCTCCTGGAAAATTTGGATGTGGTTCTGTTTTCTGATTGTCCTATAGATTTTGATAATTGGTTTGTTTAAATTGTGGTGTGTATGAAAAATCTAGTCTCTTTAATGCCCTGTTTCTCACTTTGTTCATTTTGTAATTTATGTATTGCAGATCCGAGTCTCTTATTCTGTGGGACTATTTCATTGCATTCTTGTGGTGTCATAAAAGGCATATCTTGGCTAGTGTTTTTCTGAAAATTAGTTATGATACTTAGAACCTATTCAGATTGACATTTCCTCATCATCATTGGTAGTGATTATTGTCGTACTGGAGTTCAAGCCCAGGGACTCATACATTCATATAAATGCTGTACCGCTGAAGTGTATGTCACAAGCCCACATTTCATTCATTTTGTTATTTTTGAGACCAAGCCTTGCTATGTGGTTCAAGTTGATCTTAAATTCATTTTGTATAGCCCAGGGTGGTTTCAAACTCTCAATCCTCCTGCCTCGGTCTTCTAGGTGCTAAGATGACAGGCATGTGCCACCATGCTCGGCTGAAATTCTACCTTTAGAAGAAGGGATAAGGAGGAAGTTGCTAAAAATAGAGCCTGGCTTTGGACTAATTTGGGAGCCAAAGAACAATGTAGCGGGTCACATTCTCTTTTTTCTCTGAAGTTCTGAGTGTAAGAAGCCAAAGCTTCCAGTCTTGCCCCTTTGACCCAACTCATGCGAGCTGCCTGTAGATTTGGAGCCTTCAGGAAATAAATCCTTCTCATCTCACCGTTCTGGCATGTCCAAATGGGAACCTTTCCTCCTGTTAGGAGTGGGGACAGGGAGGGCCAGGCTGTAGGTGAGCTGCTCAAGAGGCAGAGTCTGTCCCAGAGCCTATGGACCTGTCCTGTTAAACTCTATATTCACTGGGCAGTGGTGGCACGTGCTTTTAGTCCCAGCACTCAGGAGGCAGAGACGGGTGGATCTCTGTGTGTTCAAGGCCAGCCTGGTCTACAAGAGCAAGTTCCAGGACAGCCAGGCTGTTACACAGAGAAACCCTGTCTCAAAAAACCAAAAACGAAACCTAACCAACCTACCAAACAAACAAAAACCAGAAAAGAAAAAAATCTGCTGTATTAGGTCTAACTATGGTTATTGGATGGCTGCCTCATCATGGACACTCTGCTCAGTGTCTTGTTTCTCCCTCGACCTGCCAGGCTGTGAAGAGTCTGCAGGCCCCATCTGTCCTGGCCCTCCTTGTCCTTCCTGCCTGGGAACTGTTCTTAGACACTGAAATGGTGGCCGAGGCCTGTATGCTGCAACAGGGGCTGAGTCCCACTTTCTGATATGAACTGTGGGGACTCCTGCCTCAGTCTGCCTCAGAGCAGGAGCCTGTCATGCTGGTACGAACACTGCGTTCATAGACTGGCCCAAGCTCATTTCTTACAGGACTATCTACCATCCCCATTTCTACCGTGGGGGTGGAGGGATGTGAGGGGGTGGCTATGGGTGGAACCCAGGACTGTGACTCTCTGTGGTAGGGCAGCTGGAGTTCTGACTTCCTGCCCTCTGTGCTTCCCTCCTTACAGACTGGGCCTCTAGTGGGTGGGTGTCTGCTGGTCATGGTCATTTTCTTTTTTTTTGTAGTTATTGTTTATTTTTTATGGTTCTGTGGATTAAACCCAGGCTTTGTGCATGCTAGGCTAGGCTAGTGCTGCTCCCACTCTCCCCAGTCCTGACCCACGCCGTTCTCCTTGCCTGGTTAGCTTACACGCAGGCTCGGATCTGCCATGCCTTCCCTCAGCTCTGCTGTGCCGGGGCCCAGTCAGCAGCGTTACGTTATGATCTTTGCTCTCATGGGCACCCCAGGTTCTAAAGAGAGCTTTGATCTAGAAGAGATTCTTTATCTGCTGTTCCTTACTTCTTTCTAACAAGAAAATCCCTTGGAGGTGTATTGGAAACCTTTAGGTCCTTTTAAGGATCAAGTCCAGAAGTGCCTGCTGAAGCCTGGCTGCCCCTGAGTAGGAGGCTCTGCTAGCAGAGTTCAAGGTGATGAATGTGAGATGAACATACGTGTGTTTTCTGGGACTTGGTCTCTTTTACACACACACACACACACACACACAAAATTTATTTAGCTTTATTTGATGTGCATTGGTACAAAGGTGTCAGATCCCCTGGAACTGGAGTTACAGACAGTTGTGAGCTGCTATGTGGGTGCTGGGAATTGAACCTGGGGCTTCTGGAAGAACAACCCGTTTTCTTAATCACTGAGCTGTCTCTCCAGCCCCTAGAGACTTGGTCTCAAATATAGAGAAGATCAAAGAGCTTTTCCAGGAGCTCATGAGAAGATAACCGTGCTCTTTCCTCCCTGGGAGTGTCCCTGGCCTTCCAGTGAGCTAGGGCTGGCCAGTGACACTGGCTTAGGGAGGAGAACGACCCTCACATGATGCTGAATAACCAACCACTTAGACATGACACGGTCATTTGGAAAAGAGGGAAGGTAAGAACATTTCTCAATCGTCACATTGATATATTGCTGTGGGGGGGCAGGTAGCAAGGCACTATCTACACTTAAGTGTGTGTGTATGTGTGTGTGTAAGAGAGAGAGACAGATATACAGACAGAGACAGAGAGAAGAGAGTATTCCGTGCATGTATTTAGACAGTAGAGGAAAGCTCATGTGTTAGACCTTACCTGCAACTTTGAGGCAGGGTTTCTCTTTCTCTTGAATTTCTTTATTATTTTATTTTATGTGTATGGGTGTTTGCAACATGTGGATGTTTGGTGCCCACCATGGCCAGAAGAGGACATCGGCCTCTGGAGCTGGAGTTACAGATGGTTGTGAGCTGTGATGTGTGTTTTGAGAATTGAACCCTGGTCCTCTGGAAGAGCAGCCAGTGCTCTTAACTGTAGAACAATCACTCTCGTCTTCCACACCCTTTTATTTTATGTTTTTGAGACAGGGTCTCTATATAGCCCTGGGAATCCTGGAACTCACTCTGTAGACCAGGCTGGCCTCGAACTCAGAGATCTGCCTGCCTCTGCCTTCTGAGTGCTGGAATTAAAGGTGTGCACCACTGCACCTATCTCGCTATACCCTTTTAGGATATTTTACTTTTAATTGTGTGTGCACGTGTCTGTATGAGGGTTTATGAATGTCAGTGCCTGTGGAGGCAAGGGGCACCAGGTACCCTGGAGCTGCAGTTACAGACAGTGTGAGCCACCTAACATGGGGGCTGAAAATCAAATCTTCTGGAAAAGCAGGAAGTGGTCTACACCACTGAGCCATCCCTCCTGCCCCAGGCAGGGCCTCTTGTTCCTGGCAGTCTATGTCGGCCTAGCTCCTGTCTGACTGCAGGACCGCTGTAGTTACAGATGTCTGCCATCACATCTGCTTTTTATGTTGGTTCTTGGTGTTCAAACAGAGGTCTTCACACTTGTGTGGCAAGCACTTTGCTTACTGAGCCTAAAATTTTTTAGGGGTAGGGTGGGTAGAGAGAGATACCTCAGGTAGCCCAAGATGACCTTGAACTTGTGACCCTCCTCTTTGCTTCCTCCTCCCAAGTGTGCTGGGGTTATAGGCATACCATTACACTGGACTTTTAAACTAACAGTATTCGTTATATACACATGATGCTTTAAAATATGTAAAATTAATTAATACATTTATTCTCTCACATATTTATTTTCTTGTGGTGAAAATAGTTGAAATCTATTCGGTGATTTTTCAAGAATATAATATTGTAGCCGGGTGATGGTGGCACACGCCTTTAATCCCAGCACTTGGGAGGCAGAGGCAGGCGGATCTCTGTGAGTT
>NC_022012.1:81082456-81089618 GCF_000317375.1 Microtus ochrogaster | reverse complement strand
CCCCGTTTCTGCAGGGCTAAGATTACAGGCATGTGTTGCCACACCCCATTTCTGCAGGGCTAAGATTACAGGCATGTGTTGCCACACCCCATTTCCTCAGTACTAAGATTACATGCATGTGTTGCCACACCCCGTTTCCTCAGTACTAAGATTACAGGCATGTGTTACCACACCCCGTTTCTGCAGGGCTAAGATTACAGGCATGTGTTGCCACACCCCATTTCTGCAGTGCTGGGAAATGACCCAGAGCTCCATGCCTGCCTTCTGAGCTACATATCCAGTTCAGCATTGCTCATTTGTTTGTTTTTGTCAGGGTCTCACTGTGTAGCCCAAACTGGTTTTTAAATCTTCTTGCCTCAGCCTTCCTAGTGTGGATCATAAGCGCCATGCCTGGTGTAGAGGGTTGTAGAGGGAACCATTTGTTGAGCCTATCTTTGGGTGAACCAAGAGAATAAAGGAAGGAGACTAGAACTAATGGGCTCCATCCTCCATGGGCTGTGGTCTGGGGAAAGACAGAAGCATCTGTCCAGATCTTGACTCTCTTTCCTCTTCCTTCTCCTTGTCCTTCTTGTCTCTGCTTTTCTTCGTCGCACAGAGGTAGGATAATCAAGCACACAGTTAGAAGGGATTGTATTATTCCATATCCTAAAATAGTAGAACATATATTTGTATAGTGTTTTACAGCTTACAAAACACATTCAAAACATTAGCTTATTCTGTTGGGAGCTCCAAAGGCCTAAGATGAGCGATTCAGAACAGCCAGCTAGCAGACGTTAGCAAACCCAAATGCCTCGCACTGAGCACAGCTGGAGAGCCCTGTCATTTCCCTGCCTCCTGCTCAGACAAGATGGAAAATTTAGCAAGAGGATGGGGAGGGCTGTGCGGAGGCAAAAGGATCAGGAAGTAGGACATTTGGATAAAGGACAGTGTGGGATGAGAAGTTGTGGGCATCCTGAATGAAGATCAGAAATCCAGGTTTTGATCATTTGATGTTGCCCCAGACTCCGCACTGAGTCTACACACCGGGTGGATCTTTAGGGCACTCTTGTTTTATTTTTGAGTTTCTGGGGATCATGCTAGGTAAGCACCCCACCACTGAACCACTCCTACGGCCCTAACTTTTCAGTTTTATTGTTTTTGAACTGAAGGGTTTAACTAGATAATCTCCAAAGCCCCATTAGCCTTTGACATTGGTTTCTATGAGATAAACGAAAAGGAAGGATGTTGCTTTCCTCTGTTCTTCAGTCCCATGAGAATAGAAATCAAGGTCATAAACTGGCCATGGTGGCCCATACCTGTAATCCCAGCATTCAGGAGGCGGAGGTAGGAGGGTCACCCTGGGTTCCAGGCCAGCATGTGTTACATAGAATATCAGCCTGGGATACAGAATGAGACCCCGTCTCAAATAAAACAAGATCACAAATAAAAAGCACGTGTATCTTTCAGGGGAGCTGGTCGCAGCTGTAAGTAGAGGATGGCACATTTACTGTGTCCGGTGACTTCCTAATGGACAAGATAAGTCGAGACTGCAGCCAGGGAAGGCTCACTGACACCTTTCCTCCAGGTGGCTGCTTGAATGGCCACTGGCCTTCCTGCAATGGTTTAGCCAGCCCTGCAGGCTCACTGTTCCTTGCTGTGTCCCCTCATCTCCCGAGTTCTCGTTCCACCCACCGCAGGTGCTCTAATGGCCAGTGTGCCTAAGATTGCCATGGAGCTGGGTTGGGCAAAGCTTGTGTGTGGTGAAGGCAGCGCAAGGGAAAGGTTAGCTCAGAAGAGGCTGCTTTTGCCTACTCCACCCAGGCAGGTGGACAGCTGGGTCGACTCTGTCATTTCAGAGGGAAGAGCTGCCCCAGGGCTCTGTGGGCTCAGACCAGACCCCCTCAGTGTCAAGGTCCAGCATGTGAGGGTGATCCCTTTAGAAGTATGGTTTAGCTTTAACAGATAATGTGTTTGCTCTGTCTCTATTTTAGTTTGAACATCTAAGCCACCCCTAATGGATGCTATAATGGCTGCTGTCATCTCCCCAGGCAGAGCTCTGCTTTGATATGGAAGTTGAAGTGTTCAGCAGCCTTTGGTCTTTCTCAGCAGATTCCACCTTTGGGAAACTCTTGTTTTCCATTATTTGAACTGGATTTCCTCATGCTTCCTGTCAGCTGGTCCTCTACTCACAGGCCTTGCAGGCGTCCACTGTGAGCCTCCATCTGCCACATTCTCAGTCAGTCTGCCCTTCTCTGGTCTTGACATCTCAGCTCCTTTGACTGTAGTGGACTCAGAGATAGTTGCCTACCTCGGCTGTCCTGCCCAAGGCTCTTAGGACTCTGAGGACAGGGAAGCTCAGAGAACAGGGTCCAGTGCTTAGCAAGTCGCATGGGTTATGAGTGACAGTCTGAGGGATGAGAGTCTTCACTCATGCAGCAAAAAGCATCTTCCTCTGCCTTTCTGAGATCTCTGTGGCAGCCACTCCAAGCTCTCCAGCCTCATGGTGTTCTCTGTGTGAAGGCTGAGTGTCCTCCATCTTGGATCTATGCAACCCAGGTGTGCATCTGTGGGAGCCTGCCAGGACCCTGCCATGTTTTTCTGGTGTACACCTGGAGGTTCCTTTAACCTAGTGAGATTTTTGGGCCCTCACTCTGTTCCCCTGGAGAGAGGGGGTGATAGCTAAGGAGTATGCTTGTTTCGGAGAGCCCAGCCATCCCCCTTTCCCAGCCCCTACATCTGACCTTGACTGGCCAGTGTTAAGAGTTTCACAACCAAGGCCTTGCTAGCTAACGTTAGGAGATCTGGCAGCTGAGGAGAGCAGGAGAGTCAAAGTAAGATTAGAGAGGCCAGCACCCCTTTTACCCTGGCCACAGCCCCTGTGCACTGCAGCAGAATCTCTGTGCAGGCCTGGTTGTCTCCTGACAGCCTTTCCTTAGCTACACTAAGTAGCCTTAGGCTCTGTCAGTCCGTGTTCCCAGGAGCAGCAGGTGCCCTACAGACAGAATTCCTAAACACACAGAGGAGAAAATGTTGTACGGTGAGGGTCTGGGAAAGTGGCTCAGTTGGTTTTTTGTTTTGTTTTGTTTTGTTTTTTCGAGACAGGGCTTCTCTGTGGTTTTGGAGCCTGTCCTGGAACTAGCTCTTGTAGACCAGGCTGGTCTCGAACTCACAGAGATCCACCTGCCTCTGCCTCCCGAGTGCTGGGATTAAAGGCGTGCGCCACCACCGCCCGGCAAGTGGCTCAGTTGGAAAAGGGCTTTCTGCCAAGCATGAGGATCTGCTCCTGCTCCTCCTCTCTCCATCCCCCAGCGCTGGACTCACAGGTGTGTGCTTGCATGCTCAGCTATCTCTTCTCTTCAACTAAAACAGCAAAACAGCAGATAAAACTCACTTTAAGATCTTGAGATACTGTCACTGCTATATACTGACTTTATTCTAATATATATGTATGCATGAATATAGGTAGAGCGTAGAATATGTATGTGTGCATTTATTTTTAGAGTAATAACATAGCCATTTTTTTTTACTAGCAATAATACTAGTGAATGTAACTTAAGATTTCCTGTAGTATATTTTGTCTTTAGGTTATATCTTTCCGGAGATATTTAGGTTCATGTTTTAGAGTAATTAGAAATTATTCTTCCCTGTGTGGTCATGCCATTAGTAAGATCTAAAATTAAGCTTCTTTATTCTAGTTGGTTTTTAATTTGTGAAGATTGATTTTTGATCAGATATCTGTTTTCACCATATTATTGCACAATTAATCAGCCAAACTTCAGTGGCTTCAAACAAAAGTTCTTTAAAAACTTCTCACTTGTACATCTGCAAGCTGGACAGCATTTACTGATCCAGACTGGACTCCAGGCTGCAGCTGGGTCCAGCTCTATCTAGTGTGTGCCTCATCTTTCCTGGACAGCAGGCTAGCTGGCGGTTCTCACAGTAAGGATGATGGGCACACACTGCACAAGCACATTTTAAGCCTCTGGCTTGCTCACTGTGGTAACTTGAATAAACATGGCCCTCATAGGCTCATAGATTTGAATGTTTAGTCACCAAGGAGTGGCACTATTTGAAAGGATTAGAAGGATTAGGAGGTGTGGCCTTGTTGGATGAAGTGTGTCCCAGGGGATGGATCAGGATGAAGCTCTCAGCTCCTGCCATACCCCCTGCCCTGATGATAATGGACTAAACCTCAGGAACTGTAAGCTAGCCCAATTAAATTCTCTATTGTCTAAGTGTTGGTCATGGTGTCTCTTCATAGCTGTAGAGCAGTGATTGACACTCCTGTGCTTTCCATTAGGCAACACTATTCGTGGGCAAGCCCAGTGTGGTATTTGTAGTTACCTGTGGCTGTGCCACCAGGGGCCTCATAATTTGGTGATGGAAAACAAGCATTGTTTTGGGTACAGACTCTGTAATACAGGGGTTCAGGAAGGGCACATTGGGCGTGGCTTATTTCTGGCTCCTTCTTTTCTTCCCTCTGTGGTAAGAAACAGTTTTTCAGCATCTCCATGGTGTCCCCACTTTTCTTCCTTTTCTTCTTCTCTCTTTTCTTTTTTCTACTGGCTTTTTGAGACAGGGTTTCTCTGTCTAACAGTGCTGGCTGTCCCAGAACACACTCTGTTGACCCAGCTGGCCTTAAACTCAGAGATCCACCTGCTTCTGCCCCTAGAGTGCTGGGATTAAAGGTGTGAGCCACCACCTCTGGCCCCACTTCCCTTCTTGAGACAAAGTCTCACTGAGTAGCCCTGACTGGCCTGGAACCTAGAGATCCACCTGCCTCTGCTTCTGCCTTGCAGAGATTAAAGGTGTTGTACGTGGAGAGAGGTGGGCAGAGAGTGAGAGAAAGGACAAGGTCTAAGTTTAGGAGTTTGCTCTTTGGCCAGTTGTGCTTGTTTCTCTTGGTGCTGAAGAGCAAGCCTGGGGAAGTGCCCTGGAAGGCTGGAAGCCTGGAAGTGCCCCTCCAGCTGGGGTATGTCCTGGTGAGTTAGAGCTGGCTTCAATGCTGGCGTTCCAAGGGGAGAGATTAGAGTGCATTCAATTGAACAAACACTGGTCTTAGCAATTGAAACGTAAGAACTCAGCACAAGACCTGGCGTAACGTGATGACTGATAACTAAAGCCAGGTTTCATGTACAGGACCGAGACTGGAAAGATGAACACCATAGTCGCGCTCACTTGGTTTCTAGAGCACGTGTGAATTAAACCTGATTGAGGCTGTGCCCGGCCTCTGGGAGCACTTCTACAGCAGCGGGCCGGTACCTAATGGGCTCAGAGCGCCCAGTGAGGACCATCCTTTTGGTGCCCACGCGTAGCTGCTAAGGCGGTGTTTAGAGTTCATTAAACAGTTAACTTGAAAGGCCTGTTGGGTCTCAAAGGCTCTCAGAATATGCAGCTGGTCAGAGCTGAAGCACAGGCCACCAGGGCCACAAAAGACAGCGCTGCACTCTTCTGACTCTGTAGTCGGTTCTTCCTCACGGAACCCCGTGAAGCCCGACTGAGGGTTTCGGCCTCCAGCTTGAGTGCGAGTGGATGAGACAGGCTCTTCTCGGCAGAACGAGGTTGGAGAGAAGGCTGCTGCTACTCTGAAGCTGTGCCTGCTCATGGGCAACGTGGGTATAGATGCTACCACTTGCCTGGGATGTGGATTTCTCTTAGGGCTCAGAAGCCAGTGAGCTGGAATAGGCATCTGTTCTTGCTCTCCTCCTGTGCTGAAGGCACTTCTGTAAATGACGGTGCTGAGTTGCTGATTGCCTGCCGGCTGAGATACACCACCCACAGTGCAGTCAGAGGGCTTTCCTGTTAGGGCACTTTAGGGAGTTGTGATGTAGGCTGAACCAATGGGAGAGAGGCAGGAAGGAGCAGACAGACCCAGGCAGCTTGCTCTCAGCGTTCCCAGCAGACCAGGCCTGCCACACTGCTTACCCCGCCCCAGGTACTTTGTTAGGGTGCTCCTTGGAGACCACATGGCCCCTGCGTGAGCTGCTGCTTTGGTCTACCTGGCCATTTTGTTGTATTCTTTGTTTGCCCGAGCAGGGGAAAAACCCATACTGAAGGGGAGTCAGCATAAGCCTCCCTAGGACTCCAGGGACAAATGTCAGAGACCCACATTCCTAAATGGTAAGCCCCCCAAACCTCTGTACTCCTGAGTGTTGAGTAAGGAGAGCAAAAATGCTCCTTGTGGGGACATTGGGGTGACACCTTCTCCTCCAGTGTGAAGACCTTGGTTCATTGCAGTCTGGGCCTGCTTGGTGGCACAGGTGCTCACCTGTTCTGGTGACAGGCAAGAAGAGGAAATGGAAGCCTCCCTTTGGATAAACATCCCACATTTTCTGCACTTCTGTGAAAACAGCCTCAGGGACTGTGAGGCCTGTGAAATGGAAGGGCACTAACCCCAAGAGTGACAAGGGCTGAGCCTGCCTGCAAGGTTTTCAGGGAACACAGGCCTCAGCCACGCTCCTTCACTTTCCTGCTCTGTCGTCTGGTGTTGTCATAGGAAAGCACAAATACCTAGGTAGACATGCACTGCTTTGAGTGTGTGTGTTCACAAGCGTGTGTGTGCATGAGTGTGTTTGTGTATAGTGGGGCATGTGCACATGGAGGCTGAAAATCAACCTTGGGTGCTGTTTCTCAGGTCCACATTGTTTGGATCAGTCTCTCACTGGGAACTAGGACTTCCTGATTAGGCTGGACTGGCTGGCCACTGAGTCACAGGGCTCCTCTTGTCCCTCCCGCCCTGGACAGCAGCACTTTCCAGATCACCTGCCTCCCAGGCCCAACACGTACATCCTAAAAAGCAGTAGTGCTACTAAGTAGGAGCCAAGGGACCTTATTTACGTGCTTGCGTGTCTGGCTGACAGTATCAGGTTTACTGAGTCCTGAGTAGCAGTGGCCGTATCCAGACACCCCCCTGCTAGTCCATGCTTAGTGGGCCACCCATACCAGTTTGGGGTGAGGAAGTAGCGTTTAGGGTCTGGAAGGGATAGAGTGCCCAGTGCATCACTGATGCTGTCCCTGCCCATGTGCGGGTCCCTAGCTGACCAGAGGGAAGCAGGAGCCATCTTCTTGGTGGCTTTGTAGTATAAGACCCCAGGGCACTTGTGGTGGCGCATGCCTTTAATCCCAGCACTCGGGAGGCAGAGGCAGGCGGATCTCTGTGAGTTCGAGACCAGCCTGGTCTACA
>NC_022012.1:81079632-81082356 GCF_000317375.1 Microtus ochrogaster | reverse complement strand
AAACCCTGTCTCAAAAAACCAAAAAAAAAAAAAAAAAGACCCCAGGGCGACTACTCCAGCAGCCCACTTAATCTGGGCCAGGCTCCAGAGGCCCCAGGGCCTGAGTGTGAATAGGGGTAGAATTCATGCCATCCTTTCTTGCTCCACCTGCCATGGAGACAGGGTATGCCTCTGCTCCTCAGGCAAATGTCATTATGCCCTGAACAGTCAGAGTGCATGGCCTTCAGGAGTGAAGACTGTGACATGTGAATGAGATGACCGTCTCCCAGTGAGGGATTCCGATGGTATGTGCTAGGGCTCAGACCCCTCTGACACACCCGCTGTCTGTAAAGCCCGTTGGGGTTTTGTGCACCTTGTCCATCTCTCATTCCCTTCCAGCACTGCTTGCTCTGCCTGCATGAGTTCCCGGGTCTCAGTCCTCCACCGTGTCTTCCTCCCTCTCATAAGGTCCCTGTCTGAGCATCCTTACAAGCTGTGCCGCATGCTGATGGCCCCTGAATTTTGTAGCGTGGGTACTCAAAGACCAGTGGATGGTTCCACCTGGATGCCCCCAGGCATGGGCCATGCAGAGAACCCTCACTTGTCACCCTCACCCTTTCATGAAAACAGCCGTCTCCCACATTACTCCACTACACAGGATCTCTTTTCTTGGGAAGCTTGAATCTCTGTGCAGCACAATTACTGACATGAAGACTTTGTCATGGTTGTGCTGGGTGTTTTTGAGACTGGGTAGCTCAGGCTGGTTTGAACTAGCAATCCGCTTGTCATAGGCTTTTGAACACTGGGATTATAAAAGTTTACCACCATGCCAGGGAAGTCCCTTTTGAGGCTAGGAACATAATTTTGTTTGATGTCCATACGAGGTCTTTTTTCTTTTCTTTTCTTTTTTTTTCTTTTGGCACAGAGCCTTTTTCTAATCTTGAGCTGCCCAGGGCCCAAGGTCAGTGTGAGTACTGAGTCGGGTGTGATTGGATCAAAGAACGCTTCTAGTGGGAAATGTCCTGGCAACAAGATGGCAAGAGCAGAGTGGTGTCTTTTGGAACCGAGGGGTGGTTTGCAGCAAGGAATGGGAACCTAGAAATGCTCTCCCAGTGTTTGATCGCCTCTAGTTTGACCTTCCCGGTCTCTGCTCGTCCGCTGAACTCAGCTGTTATGGATTAGAGCTGACCCTGTAAACCAAGTGTGGTGGGCCACGCCTTTAATCCCACCACTCAGGAGGCAGAGGCAGGTGGATCTCTGAGTTCGAGGCCAGCCTGGTCTACATAGAATTGACTCTGTAGGATTTATCTTAGCCTCTGCTTTTCTTGTAGTTTAGGCTAGCCTTGAACTTGCTGTACAGCTGGAGACAAACTCTCTTCCTCCACCTTCCAAGTACTGGCATCGTAGGCATGAGCCATAACACCTAGTTTGAGGTTCGCTTATGCAGGTCAGGCTAGTCTTGAACTCACAGAGATCCTGGCTCTGCTTCCCCAGGGCTGGAATCTGTGTGCCACCAGCCCCAGCCCTGGGCTGCTTTTTTTTTTTTTTTTTTGCTAGACCCTTTCCCATTACCAGGGTCAACTTTCTCTCTTTGTGGTCTCATATCCATCAGGTCATGTGCAGAAGAAAGGTGGAGGCCAGCAGGTAGGCAGCTTCTGCCAGGGCCTCCCTTGGCAACCACTCTCAGTCACTCAAATTGAAGGAGGGACCCGGGCTCATGGAAAGTTGCTCTTCCTTTTCTTCCTAGCCCCTGGTCAACACTTGGGTTGTAATGGTAAGAAATGCTAATGCAGCCAGTGCTCAGAGTTCAGGGCTCAGTGAAGAGAATGGTTTTAGTCACTCAGAATCAAAAATGCTGGTTAAAGAATAGGACCAGGAATCATGACGTCTAGTGTCCCAGGAAGTGACGCTGATGTGGGCATTTGAGTGTATTATACAAGTCTGGGGGTGAGCAGCTAAGTGGAGTGGCAAGTGGGCTGGGCCGTGTAGGAAAGAGGAACCACACACCAAGTCCCCTGAGGCTCATGCCTCAGAAGCGGGAGGCTCCTTTTCAATGGGAGATGGATCAGAAGCTTGTGTGGGAATAAAGGAGCACAGTCTGTAAATATACACATAGCCTATTTCTAGTCAGGACATCTTGCTGGGATTGCTGGGGCTGCTTGTGCAGATGGTCTGCTCCTTGTGCCCGCCCACCCCAGACTTCCCTCTGGGCTCCAACATTAGCCCTATCCACTCCTGACTTTGGGCTGTTGGTCTAGCTTGCTGCCCCTGCTACTGTGAGGGTCATAGGAACCGGGAATGGTTAAGATGTGTTTTCTGGTGAGTGGTTTAGCTTCTGATGCTTTCCTAGGAAAGGGGGGCCTTGTCTGGGGTGATTGCTAACCTGGCGTTGGTCCACCACTTTCCCCCATTAATCAAAGAGTTTGCTGTACACTCTCAGATCAACTGCAGGGTCCCTGTGCTGGAAAGGGTATGAAAGTACCCTTTACAGGGGATTGCTCTCCAGTACCGTGTAAAGCCCATGTGCGGACACAGGCCTCCTATCCCAACACTAGAGAGGAGGAGGCAGGAGGATTAGAAGTTACCCTTGACTAAATAGAAAGCTGGATGCCAGTCTGGGCTACATGAGACCCTGTCTCAAAGCAAAAACATCAAAACCCAAAGAAATAAAATAGCCAAGAAAAAAGGATCCACAAAAAAACCCTAAGGACTTCCATTTGAAACCTCTTTTTTTTTTTTTTTTTT
>NC_022012.1:81072196-81078450 GCF_000317375.1 Microtus ochrogaster | reverse complement strand
CCCTCCCTCCCTCCCTCCCTCCCTCCCTCCCTTCCTCCCTCTCTCTCTCTCTTCCTTAAAGATTTATTTATTTATTATGTATACAGTGTTTTGTCTGCATGTATACCTGCACACCAGAAGAGGATACTGGATCTCATTACAGATGGTTGTGAGCCACAATGTGGTTGCTGGGAATTGAACTCAGGATCTCTGGAAGAGCAGCCAATACTCTTACGCAGAACTATCTCTCCAGCCCCTCCAGCTCTTTTCTTAACTTTTATTTTGTATTTTGAGACAGCATCTTACTTTGTAGTCTAGGATGGTCTCACTCCTGTGATCCTGCTGCCTCAACCCTTCTAGTGTTGGGATTACAAGCATGTGATATCACACTGACTTGCCAGGTTTCTCACATGTAAAATCACGTGGCTGGCAGATGGAGGGATTTGTATTTTAATTTGTTTTTCTTCCCTAATTGCTTTGGATAAGACCCTCCAGCACTGTGATAAATTTAGCTTCCCTGTGATGTTCCTGATCTTACAGAGAAAGCCTCCGCCCTTTCCCCTCACGAAAATTCACAGCTAAGTATGATGTTAGTTGTGGGTTTTCTGAAGCACTCTGAGTCGTGTTGAAGATGTTTCTTTGTATTTCTAATCTATTAAGTTGGTTTTTTTTTAAAAAAAAAATTTCTCTTTTATGTGTGTGTGTCTGTGTACACTAATGTCTGTGCACCACATGAGTGCCTGGTGCTCATGGAGTCCAGAGAGAGCACCGGCTCCCCTGGATCTGTAGTTACAGGTGCTTGTGAGCCATCATGTGGGTGCTGAGAACCAAATCTGCTGCCAAGACATCTGTCTAGCCCTTGTTTGAGTTGTTATTTTTTTAATTGTGAGTGGCTATTAAGTTTTGTCAAGTGCTTTCTCCTGCATCAATTGAGATGATTGTGGTTCCTCTCCCCCGATTTTTTAAAAATTGACTTTTCTTTGCTTTTGCTAAAGGTGTTGGATTTGCATCATCTTAGTTAACTTTACAATAGCCTAGCAGAGTGTTTCTGATTTTCTTTTTACTGTTTTTATTGAGCTATATATTTTTCTCTGCACCTCTCCTTTCCTCAGCCCTAAAATTGCTTTTTTCTAGACAGTGTTTCTCTGTGTAGCCCTGGCTGTCCTGGAACTCATTCTGTAGACCAGGCTGGCCTTGAATTCAGAGGCCTCTGCCTCCTGAGTGCTGAACCTAAGGTGTGGGGTAGCATACCCGGCTTCCCCTTTGTTTTATTAATACAGTATATTGTATTGCGTAAGTTTTAGATGTTTAGCAAACAGTGTTCCAGGAATAATCCCACCTATTTATTATGTATGATACTGATAAGATGAATTTCATTGCTAGTGTTTTCTTAGTTTTTTATCTCTGCACTTAAGGAAGATTGATTTGTAGTTTCCTCTTTAGAGCATCTTTGTTAATATGAATTATTTTTCAGTATCAGTGTGAATTCCTAGAGACTCTATGTGTGTGCATGTGCGTGAGCACGCACATGTCTGTGTATGTGCGTGTGTGTGTATGTCTGTGTGTGTGTGCGGGGGGTGTGTGTGTGCATGACCACGGCCACCCATAACACAAAATTCATGTGGAAATCAGAGGACAGCTGGAGGGAGTTAGTTCTCTATTTTCTCTGAGTGGGATCTAGGGCTGGAAGGAAGGTAGTTAGGCCTGTTGGGAAGCACTCTCGCAGGCTTGCTGTCTCCCTAGCTTCCCCCTCGTTTTCTGAAATGGGAATCTCTCACCAAGCTTGGAGCATGTGCTTTTGCCAGACTGGCAGGCCGTCCAGTCCACGGGACACACCTGTGCCGCTGTACAGATGTATGTTACTGTACCCAGGGGTGTACACAGCGGTGAAGCAGATTCAGGTTCAGGTCCTCAGGTTTGTGCAGTAGGGATTTCACCCCTGAACTAACTCCCCAGCCACTTGGGAACCTCTGTGCACCCAGGTTGGCTTCAAACTTAGTCCTCTTGCATTGGCCTCTTGAGTAGCTAGGATCACAGGCAATTTTCCTTTCTTTTGGTCTTTTTTTTTTCCGAGACAGGGTTTCTCTGTAGCTTTGGTGCCTGTTCTGGAACTAGCTCTTGTAGACCAGGCTGGCTTCGAACTCACAGAGATCAAACTCACAGAGATCCGCCTGCCTCTGCCTCCCGAGTGCTGGGATTAAAGGCATGCGCCACCACCGCCCGGCTTCTTTTGGTCTTTTTGAGTCAGTGTCTTTCTATTATGCTGCTTGGTCTGTCCTAGAACTTGCTGTGTAGATCAGACCGGCCTCAAACTCACGGAAATCTCTTGCCTCTCACTAGCGAGTACTTAAAGGTGTGCACTACCATGGCCGACTCTATTTAGAATTTTCAATTTCTTCCTGAGTCATCTTCAGGAGTTTGCATCCTGAATGCCTCCATTTCATCTAAAGGCACATAGCTGTTAATAGTGACCCAGTCAGCACATAGCTGTTAATGGTGACCTATTTTATTGAACTCAACACTGTTTATGATTGTAGTAGCATTTCTTTTATTTCTGATTTTAGTAATTTAAGTTTTATTTCTGCTCTAACCTTCATTTCTGTTCTTTTTTGAAAGGTTTTTTACTAGCATACATTGACTATACACAATAATAGGTTTCATTCTGACATTTTCTTTTTTATACATTTTTTATTGATATTTATTGAGATCTACATTTTTCTCTGCTCTCCTCTCTGCCTCTCCCCTACCCCTTTCAATCCTCCCCCAAGATCCCCATGCTCCCAATTTACTCAGGAGATCTTGTCTTTTTCTACTTTCTACTTCCCATGTAGATTAGATCTATATAAGTCTCTCTTAGTGTCAGCATTGTTGTCTAAGTTCTCTGGGATTGTGCTTTGTAGACTGGTTTTCTTTGCTTTATGTTTAAAAACCATCTATGAGTGAGTACATGTGATAATTGTCTTTCTGTGTCTGGCTTACCTCACTGAAAATGATAATTATTTTCCTAGTGTTAAGTATGGATATGCTTGTGTGTCTGCATGTGCACGTGAAGGCAGGTACCGTGGAGTCCGGCAGAGAGCTCTGTGTCTTCTGAAGCTGGAGCTGCAGTGGCCATTGGCTGTCTGACGTGAACCAGAAAACAAATTCTGGTCCTCTGCAAGAGCAGAATGTGTTCTTAACTAGTAAGCCATCTCTCTAGCCCATCTCTCTAGACCCTCAGCTACTTTTCATACACAGACTAGGACCACCTGCCTAGGGATGGCGCTGTTCATAGTGGCCTGGGTTGTACTACATCAGTTAGCAATCAAGAAAATTTCGTCTTTGCAATTTTAATCCAAAGGTGTTCTGTGTGTTTGTTTTTATTTTATTGAGTCAGGGTCTCATGTATCCCAGGCTGGCCTAACACTCCTGGTGTCGTAGAGGATGGCCATGGGTCTCTGTCCTAACACTCCTGGTGTTGTAGAGGATGGCCATGGGTCTCTGGTCCTCCTGCCCTCTGCCCTCCCCTCTCAGCTGCCAGGGTTATAGGCAGAGCAGGTTTCTCTGTAAGTAGCAATTGCCAGCACTGTCGGAATGTCACACAGAGCTGCACTCTGAAGGCTGGTGGGAGTAAAGGAGGTTGTTATTAGCACTCCTGAGCTCTCCACACCTCAGCTCTGTTTTCCTTTCCAAGGCTCCAAGAGCTGTGTGACTAGAATCCGATTAAGATTGTAGTGGAAATATGGCTCTCGGAAATTGGCCTTCTGAGCAAAGTCTCCTTCAGTGGTGTCTGCGCCTTGGCAAACAGGTTGAGGGTGAAGTCAAGGCAAACAACTGGACCCGGGGCTCTGGGAGCTCAGGGACGGAGCTACTTTTCCACGCGGGCTCTACCTTTTAAGAATAAAGGCTGATTCTGAGCTAGCCCAGTTTCTCTCCAGTCTCAAAATGATACCAAAAACCCGTTCCACAGCTCTCTGTATGTGTCACTAGGATGGTTTGCTCCTGAAGAATTTATTCTTCTATATTTTTCAATAGGAGGTAGGTATTAGATTTCTGAAAACTGTAGGATTTGTTTAAATGAGTCACAGCTTTTGGCTAAAATAGAGAAGATTCCATCTGGTGCCTTTGCGTGGTCCCCAGTTCTGTTCTCTGCGAGCTAGAAGGGAAGCAGAACTTGATGTTCTAGGAGCTCACCATGACTATGCCGCGTCACCTTTCAGGCACCAGGCTCCCCTGAGAAACTCCTGCACTGAGCCGCCATGTTTGGGAGAGTGAGGTTGGGGGGGGGGTAGTGAGCACAAGCTGAGGTCTGACACTTAATTCCCTGGAGTGCCCTTGGGTTTGCCTCTTGGAGGTTATAAAGAGGAACCTTTATAACCAGCAGAGCTGGTTTCCTCAGGACCCTAGCCCACTGTGTGCTCATAATCTCCAGGTTCCTCAAGGAGCAAGACGACGCGTCCTGACTGAAGAGGCTCCTGAGGGCAGGTGGCAGTGCCCCAAATCAGGAAGGGTCATGAGGGCACGAAGCTACTTGAAGGAAGGGCATGGGTTTGTCGGGAGGGAGGCCTAGTTCTGATCCTAGCTTTGCCTTGATGTGTTCATTCATCTCGTTCAACTCTGATTTCCTCACTTGGGCCTCCACCACAGTGCTGATGAGATTGACTGCAGTGATGGATGTAAAGGGTTTGGCCAAAAGTGGCTGGTTCCCTCGCCTGACCCCACAGTCTTGCCTGCTCCCTTCCATGCCCTTTTGTCGGTGATAGGTTGCTGTGTTTGGACTGAAGGGTGCGCTGTGAGTCAGGACCACACTACAGAGGATGCTGACACCCTGCACAGACCCTGTAGAGTGGAGGCTTCTGCTCAGTCAGTAGGTTGGCCTGACTGCTTGGCCTTGTCTGCCTCTCTCTGAGCACCTCAGTGGGATACCTCCATTGCTGGCTCCTTCAAGACAGCTCTCCTGGGACTCTCAAGGTCCTTAGACCCTTTTTTGCTGGTCTCCTGCCTGGTCCTGGAGTCCCCCGTCTCTAGCTAGCTCCCTGAGAAAGTGACCTTGTCTGTAGGACTCATTCATCTTTGCTTGCTGCTGATACACTGCCTGGCTGCCTGGCCAGTGTGGGACGAGGCCTTCTTCCAGGGAGCCACTGAAGTGGCTATGTGACCCTGTGAGCAAATGCCACTGGCTTTCCTGCTAGTCCCCAGCAGTGCAGCGTAGCTGGCTGGAGGTGCTTGTCTGGTTGCCACTGTTGACTATTTCCACAGATGCTGAATTAGCAAATGGCTGCATCTTTGTGTGTGTGTGTGTGTGTGTGTGTGTGTGTGTGTGTGTGTGTGTGTGTGTGAGAGGAGGGCTGAGCTGTTGGGCCAGGAAGACCATGGATGCCAGCACATTTGTTCTTGGCTCACAGGCAGCCTGCCTCATTGCAGGAACAAGGCGACTAGAGGGAGCAGGGGCATAATAGTAAATTACTGTTTAGAGTGGTCCCTGCTCTTAGTACATTCACAATACTACACAGCAGCCCCTCTATGGAGTTCTCACTTTCATCATTTCAGAAAAAAACTCAGTGCTAGTGAGATGGCTCGGTGGAGAAAGTGCTGGCTGTGCTAGCCAGACCTGAGCTTCATTCCTGGTGATGCCGTGAAAGAGAGAACTGTCTGCCCTTCTGTCTGTCTGTCTGTCTGTCTCTCTCTCTCTCTCTCCTGGTGATACAGTGAGAGAGCTATCTGTCTGTCTGTCTCTCTCTCTGTCTTTGTCTTTCTGTCTCTGTCTCTCTCTCACACACAAACACACACACATGCTTCACAAATTAATTAAATAAAAACATCTGTTAAAAATTAAAAATATTGCTGGGCAGTAGTGGCACATACTTTTAATCCCAGTATTTGGGAGGCAGAGACAGGTGGATCTCTGTGAGTTTGAGGCCAGCCTGGTCTACAGAGTGAGTTCCAGGACAGCTAGGATTGTTACACAAAGAAACCTTGTCTTAGAAAAAAAAATTAAAAATATCTGGGCATGGTGGCCCATGTCCTTAATTCCAGCACTCAGAAGGCTGATGCAGGTTGATCTCTGGAAGTTCAAAGCCAGCCTATAATAGCAAATTCTAGGATGGCCTGGGCTATATAGAAAGATCCTGTCTTAGACAGATAGGTAGATAGGTAGACAGACAGATAGACAGGCAGGCAGACAGACAGACAGACAAAAAATACAAGTAAAAGGGCTGAACAGGTGATACAGTGTGGTTAAGGACACTTGTAGCCGGGCAGTGGTGGCACACACCTTTAATCCCAGCACTGGGGAG
>NC_022012.1:81056392-81071956 GCF_000317375.1 Microtus ochrogaster | reverse complement strand
TTCGCCACCACCGCCCGGCTACTTGTTGCTTTTTTAGAGGACCACTGTTCAATTCCCAGCATCTACATGACAGCTCACAACCATCTGTAACTCCGGTACCAGGGGACCCAACACTTCCTTTTGGCCTCCCTGGGTACCACACATGTATATGGTGCACAGACATACATGTATGCAAAACATCCATACATATAAAATAAAAAAAATCTTGAAAGAATAATAAACTTTTAAAAATCAACAATTTTTAAAAAGAAAACTCCATTTTCATTAATAAGTTACTCCCATCTTTTCCCTAGCCCCCGACAGTCATTATTCTGCTTTTTGCATCTATGCATTTGCCTTTTCTATGAATTTTATAAACATGGAATAATGAAATTTGCCTTTTTGTCTTAACCCTTCTACTTAGTAGGTATTTAGTTTCACTTACAGTATAGCAGGATCCTGAACTTCATTTTTTTTTTGCCTTCTTTACTCTGGTAAAATATGCATCATATGGAATTTCAACTTTTTGTTTCTTGCATTTTTGTTTATTATTATTGTGTGTGCATGATGTATGTGGGGGCCGGTGTCCTATCGCAGTGTTCATACAGAGGTCCATGGAGAACTCTGTACTTTCTTTTTTCTTTTTCTTTTCTTTGTGGGGAGGTTTGAGACAGCTCTGTAGCCCAGGCTGGCCTCAAACTCACAGACATCCACCTGCCTCTGCCTCCTGGCTTCTGGGATTACAGGCATGAGCCTCTATGCTGAGCTTACGCCATCTAAGTGTACAGTTCAGTGGTATTGGGCGTGCTCACACTGTTGTGAAGCCGGTCATCTCCAGAGCCCTTCAGGGTCTCAAACAGAAACCGCACTGCTCCACAGTAACCCCCTTCCTTTCCCGGGACCCTGTTTTACTTTGTCTCTAAGAATTTGGCTAAGTATAGATTTCAGGTACTTTCTGTAACATCTGCTTTTTTGAGACTGCTTATCTCATTAGCATAATGTCTTTAGGGTTTATCCATTGTGGCATGTTTTCATTTCCTTCCTCTTTGGAGCTAGGTAACATTTTGCCATACGTATATAGAAAACTGTTTATTCATCTGCCGATGGACATGAGGTTTGTAATACATTTTAGCTGTTGTGATCAGAGATCCTTGAATATCTCTAACAGCCTAGTGGACATCAGAGTGGCTCTGAGATGAGATGCCGAGGTTTGGTGAGGGTCCTGTGTCCCAGGCCTCCCAGCTCCTCCCCTTCCTCCCTTAGATGCCCTTCCCTGAGCCCTGGTCCAACTCCCAGGATGTTTGTATGACTCTTCTCACACATGCCTTCCTCAGACGTCCCCCACTTCCTCCCCCATGTTCTTCTAAACACCTCTCATGCCCTGGATTTGTCTTCTTGGGTTTTTCCTGCATCTTGGCCATAAGGCAAGTTCCATGAGATGAGCAGCCTTGTCTGCCTACATCGGTGCCAGGTAATCAAGTCTGCAGAGCAGCTCAGTGCCAGGCACCTGCTCCCGAAGAGAAGCTGAGGTGTAGTGGAGCAGCAGCCTTGTAAAAGCCTGATACTCTTCCTCTCCAAGTTTCCCTCCGGTGTCCTTGATTCTCTATTTCTGATACCCACTCCGTTTCCAGGTACCCAGTGTGCCCAGGTTCCCAGCCCCTTCCTCAGACATTCCTTTGACCTTGGAAGCCTGGCCACGCCCGAACATATAGTGTTGCCCTTAGCCTTTCAGCAAGGCTGTGGGGGCCCCCCCGATGCACTCACCTGATTCACCTGATTCGGGCAGGGGTGGGGTGGAGTGGGCTTTGGGCTCTCAGATCCTGGTCTCCTCCTGTCAAGCACAGACCTCACAGCTCATCCTTTCTTTTCTCTTAGAGTTCCTGGCTGACTTCGCATTACTTCCCACTTCCCTGAGACTTTGGCATCAGAATCTCAGGCTTCCTGCCCACTCTACTTGCTGTTGAGCCAGGGAAGGAAGGGAGGAAGGCGAAAGCTAATGTTTTCCTCGGTGCCTACTGTGCACCTGGCATCTATATTCCTTTTGCTGGCATGGTCCTGGATTCTGTGTTGGCCCAGGCTGGCCCTGGCATGGTGATTTCTGACCTGGGCTGTTGTTCAGGGCATTTGCCCTTCCCTTTGGGAGCAGGCCTCCTTCATTACTTGGTGGTTATCCCTGAGCCATAGAGAATGTGACCACACATGTATTCATGTGCTCATGCATGTGTATGTACATGTGAGCATTACTGTCATACACGCACACACGTGCACGTATAGTATCTCACCAAGTATTTTCCTCCAGTATTAATTCCGATTCCAGCTCCACAAGCTGACATATGGGACCAATTTCTCTCTTCCTCTCCCTTCTAAAACAGGGCTTCACTATATAGCTTAGGCTAGCCTAGTACTTTTGGTGTAGTCTAGGTTAGCTTTAAAGGGATAGTCCTGCCTCAGCCAACCTCTGGGATTATATGTTTGTTACCGTGGGTCTAAGTACAACAGTGGTTCTCAACCTATGGGTCGCAACCCCTGGGACTGAATGACCCTTTCCCAGGTGTCTTGTAAGACCATCAGAAAAGGCTGGGTGGTGGTGGCACACGCCTTTAATCCCAGCACTCGGGAGGCAGACACAGGTGGATCTCTGTGAGTTTGAGGCCAGGCTGGTCTAAAAAGAGAGTTCTAGTACAGTCTCCAAAGCTACACAGAGAAACTTTGTCTCAAAAACCAAACCAAACAAACAAAAAGAACAAGAGCACCTAACCACTATGCCATCTCTCCAGCCACCTTAAGATTTATTCAAAAGGCCATTGGAAAACACAGATATTTGCATTATATATGTGTGTCACATATGTGTCTGGTGCCTGCAGAGGTTAGAAAAGAGTGTCCAGTCCTCTGGAATTGGAGTTACAGGGTGTTGTAAGCCACTGTATGGGTGCTGGGAACTGAGCAAGAGCAGAAGTGTTCTTAACCACTGAACCCTCTTTCCAGCTCCTCAGACATTTGTTTTTGTGAAATTTAAAGCTGAATCAATGCTCTCACCACGTTAGCTAGGTTCAGAAGTGTCCCTGAGCCTCTGCTCCCCAGGCAAGGAACCCTGGAAAGGAGAGGACAGGGAGACAGTTCCTGTGGCCAGAGAGACGGCTTCTCTTGGTGAGCGTGGGTCCAGGCACTCGAAAGGTATTAGTGTTAAGTTGAACTAGATTAAAAACCTTAGATGGGAAGTTTTTACCTTACATTAGAGGAAACATCAGAGCCCAGAGCCCCAGCTGGATTGCTCAGAACTGTAAAAGCGGGCGTGGTGATGTAGCTCAGCCAGCAGAGCACTTGCCCAGCTCGCCTGAGGCTCTGGGTTCACTCTGCAGCACAGGAAATAGGCATGCTGTTCACACCTATAGTCCCAGCACTTGGAGAGCAGAGGCAGGAGGATCAGGAGTTCAGGGTCACCCTTGGCTCCATAGAGAGTTTGAGGCCAGCCTGACTACCTGAGACCCTGAAAAGCCAAAAACCACAGAGGAAGGACTGGATAAACGGCTTAGTGGTTAAATGCATTTGCTGCTTTTGCAAAGGACCTGGGTTTTGTTCCCAGCACCCACATGGAGATGTCAAACTCCAGTGCCAGGGGACCTGTCACCTTCTTCTGACCTCCTTTGGAAACAGGCATGCAGAGATATATACAAAACACTCGTACACATAAAAAGAAATACATCTTCTAAAAAAGAAAATCGCCGAGGAAAGACAGTAATTGGAAGAGGGGAAACGAGCCAGCATCCATGTACATTCTCCCGCACTGAGGCTGACAGCGTGTGGAACATGGACACAGCGATGCTGAAGATGGAAAGGTGGCGTCTGTGCACGTGCCCTTTGATGTTGCAGTGGGTGCTGTTTAGAAGAGGGGCTGCTTTTCTGGCCGAAAGGCATCTCATTTACCATCCTAGTTAGGGTTTCTATTGCTGTGATGAAACACCATGACCAAAGCAGGCTGAGGAGGAAAGGGTTTATTTGGCTTTCACTTGCACATCATAGTTCATCACTGAAGGAAGTCAGGGCAGGAACCTGGAGGCAGAAGCTGATGCAGAGGCTATGGAAGAGTGTTGCTTACTGTCTTGCTCCCTGTGGCTTGCTCAGACTGCTTTCTTATAAAACTCAGGGCCACCAGCCCAGGGTGGCACCCCCACAATGGGCTAGGCCCTCTTCCACCAATCAGTAATTAAGAAAATTCCTTACAGGCTTGGATACAGCTCAATTTTTTTGTTGTTGTTTTGTTTTGTTTTTTTTTTTGAGACTCGGTTTCTCTGTGTATCAGCCCCAACTATCCTGGAACTTATTCTGTAGACCAGGCTGGCCTCGATCTCACAGAGATCCGCCTGCTTCTGCCTCCCAAGCACTGGGATTAAAGGCGTGCGCCACCACCGCCCTGCGAGCGTGTGCACTTATACATGTGTGCCCATGTTCTGCGACTATACATGTTTACTCTTACATGTGTGGAGGTCCACCATTGATGTAGGTGATGTATGGTGTTTTTCTTGATTGCTCTTCACTTTATATATTGAGACTCAGTCACCCATTAATCCTAGAGCTCACCAATTGTGTGTAGTCTCACTAGTCAGCTTGTCCTGAGGGTCCCCCAAGTGCTGGGAGTACAAACGTTTCCATGCCCACCCAGCTTTTATGTGGCTTCTGAGATCCACACTGCAATGCTCATGTTTCACAGCAGGTGCTTTGTCCATGGAGCCCTCTGCCCAGCCTAGGAAACTGGGCCTTATCGAAAGAGAATGTAGGGTGAGCTGGGGGCGGGATGAGTCGGGTGTGGCACCAGGAATCCTTGTCTGCAGGCAGTATGGGAATAGGAAACTGCCTAGAGGCTAGGAGTCCCACTGTGGTGTGCTCTGAAGGACGTGAGCCAATGCCCACAGTCGGGTGGTTGGTCTCCTTGGAGATGCTTCCAGAAGGCCTCATTCTCATGCTTCGTGACCGCTTGCACAGTGTGACTCTTTAAGGCTTCCTTCACATGTGTGACTATTGTGGTCCCTGACCCAGAAAACCAGGCCTTTCTCAGCTAGACTTTCGGAATAAGCCTTCTGAGCAGATACTGTCATGTCTATCCCAGGCTTTTAAGTCCTTCCCCATTCCTGTCTGTCATTGGGCTGGGATGCCTGGTAGGCTCCAGGGTTATTGCAGTGAGTCCCTTGTCTTCCATGCCCAGGGCATTGGCCCCTACCACAGAGAGCCTCTGGCTCCCTAGCCAGTCATTCAGTTGACAAACATACTGAACCTGCTGGCTGGGTCCTATGCAGGCTCTGAGAACTCTCTGACCATGTGTAGAAGAAAGTTAGAAGATCCACTTTTCTCTAGACACACACACACACACACACACACACACACACACACACACACCCCATCATCATCCTCCTCCAGGATTCCTCTTGCTCTCGTATCCCACATTCTTTTCTTTTCCTGGGAGGACTCTTACATCTTTAACACACAAACACACATGCATGCCCATGCATACACGCACACACACGAACATTCAAGTCCCCATTGCTTCATGTGTGAAAGGTGGAGTTTTGTGGGTAAAAACATTTATTTTTTAAATTCTTTTGACTGTAATAAGTTTGAGCATGCAAAGCAAAGGTCTTATTTCTCCTTGATATTGGCTATCTCTTTTGAAAATCGTTATTGTGTATGTGTATGATTTGGGGGGCATGTGCTGTGGTTTGTGTGTGGAGGTCAGAGGGCAGCTTCCATGAGTCAGTTTTATCCTGCCACCGTGGGTGCTGGAGCTGGAACACAGATGCGGGCTTGCTGACCCATTCACTGGCCCCTCCCTGCTGTTTCTAGTGTTAACCACTGTCTTGCTGCAGATCAGTGCTGTAGGTCCTTTATCAAAGTGGGACTCTTCAGTCTCTGGTAGAAGCCTACTCAAGTGCCCTTGTTCCTAGTCTGCAGGGACAAGTGATACACTGCTCACCGGGTGTCTCAGTGCAAGTGGAGATGGGAAATTCTGACCCCTTCTATAATTTTTGTACATTTCTATTTAATGATGTGGTGTGTGTGTGTGTGTGTGTGTGTGTGCGCGCGCGTGGGCACATGCCTAGCATGGCATGCGTGTGGAGATTAGAGAACAGCTTTTCCAGAGTTGGTTCTCCTTTTATCATGTGGATCCCTGGTACTGAACTCAGATTTTTATGCTTGGTGGCAAGTGCCTTTACCTACTAAGCCACCTCAGTTCTTCCTTTTGTTTTCTTTCAGAATTAAAACTAAAAATAAATAAATAAATAAAGTCAATAGGCATTTCCCCAATTCTTTTTTAACCATTTTTGAGTCACAGACAAGTTTTTTTCTTACTCTTAAATAGAAAGAAGCAGAAATATTATTAGTAACTTTTTCATTTCCTTTAATATTTAAAACAAGAAGCCTTGATCTCAATCTCTTTTGTCCTTTAGTTGCTTATTCATTATTTTTTAGTATATAAAACAATGCATTTCCTTATAACTTTAAGTTTTCTTTCTTGCTTTCTTTCTTTTTTCTTCCTTTCTAAGTAAGGTCTCCCTGGTTGACTAGAAATTCACTGTGTAGCCAAAGCTCACACTTCCATACAGGTGTAGACTACTGTGCTCAGCTCATGACATTTCATACCTGTATATCATCACCTTGCCTGCATTTATGCCCCTCCCATTATGTAGAAAGATAACTTATTAACATGGGGTACGCGAAAGTTACTTTGGTGATTCTTTCCCTTAATGGACAATAGATACACTTTTATTTGTTTGTTTTGGGTTTTTGATACAGGGATTCTCTGTGTAGCCCTAGTTGTTCTGGAACTAGCTCTGTAGCCCAGGCTAGCCTTGAACTCACAGAGATATGACTGCTTCTGCCTCCTGAGTGCTGGGATTAAAGGCATGTGCCACCACTGCCTGGCTAGATATAGTTTTAAATTCTATTGACTCTCTATGAGAATTCATTCAAGGGATCTCAGGCCAGGCAGCCTTATGGTGGAAATCTCAAACAGCAGGCTTTGTAATACATCAGACACCAGGGAGTTTCTGGGTTCAGCCCAGACCCCAAGCATCACACGTGTTCAGCCCATTCAAGTATTAGCGCTACAAACCCTGAGTTATCCCACCAGCTGTGCTGTTGGCCATGTCTTCCTTCCTGTGTCTCGAGCAGAACTGGCCATCTCTGTGGGTTGGAGAGGCATCAGCTGAGCCCTGAGTCTCTCATGAGGCACAGACACTGAAGATAAGGCAGAAACGTAAGGAGTTTCTGGTCCAGGATCTTTTCGTTCTTGGGAACAGTAGGCAGGGGCTGGGGCTTGTGTTCTCTATAGTCACAAAGGCTTTCAGGTTCCTTTTGCTTATCTCGACTTCCCAGTTGCAGCAGAATTTGGAAGAGGCTTGTGCACTGTCCCTTAGGTAGAGGCTGTAGTAGAAATTGCAGTAGCTGGGACTTGGGAACAGCTGGCTCAGCTTTACGCAGTGACTTCTGACTTCTAATTAGAGTTTCCTGGCTTCAGGAGCTTCTCCCTGTGGGTCGGGAAACTAGGACAGCACACAGTTCAAAACTGTCCCTGCGTGGGATCTTAACACAGATGTATGGAAGTTGGGTGAGGAACAAGAGGCTCAGTGACCTGGTCATGCCGGGAGCCACAGCACTCCCAGAAGGCTGTGAAAAAGTGGCTAGCTGAGCTGGTCCAGGTTGAGGAGTCCATAGAGCTAGCTGGTGGGTCTGGAACCACCTACTCACAACAGAATAGAAGGCCAGGAAGTTCCTTAGGTCTCAGATGTGTGCTGCAGGTCTGGGCACAGAGAAGCTCTGTAATGTGTACAGGCAAAGTCAGCACCCCAGGCTCAGTGCTTACCAGTGCCCAAAGGAAGAGTTCCTAACGCTTGGGCCTTCGTTTCCCAAGCCGTCGGGAAAGCCTAGGAGGTGACAGGGAGAGCCCTTCAAGGAGCTGTTGGCCTGGGTCTCAGTTTCGGGTAGTGACTCTGGCCTGGATACCTGCCTGTCCTCGCTCTCCCTTCATCACTGGCCTTTTTGACTCTCAGCAGGAATGCCCACCTGCATGTCTCTGCTGGGATGAGCAGTTAGCCAGGTCCGAACAAGTCAGGGAAGGAGCCCATAGGTACAATGGCAAAGCTACAGCATTCTCCCTTCTACTAAGTCTTACTAGAGAAACCAGCTCTTCCACCGTGCTGTAAAACCTATTCTTTTTCTCAGGTCCTCTGGGAATTTATGAATAATTAATTGGTTGAACCAGAACTTTGTAATAGATGAATAGTATAAACATGTCTGTCTTAATTCACCTAAAAGGAGTCTTAACAGGGTCATTTCCTACAAACCTTTCCTAATTATATATATATTTTTTACACTGGTTAATTAAAACAAGCTATGGAACTTGCTTCCTTCAGCTGGCAAGCAGGGACTACACCACAAAGGTTCAGGGAGCCCTTGTCCTCCTGGGGGCTCACATTCTGACCTGAACGACAGAAAGTAAGCCCATAGTATCCTGCAGGGAGGCAACCTTTGCTTCTAACACCTGTGGAAGGTGACCTCGGGGTGGCTTCACACCAGCGGTGTGATTCACATGGTATGAGCATATGGAAGGTGACCTCAGGGTGGCTTCACATCAGAGGTGTGGTTCGCATGGTGCTATGGAAACATTTGGATAGCCTCCTGGTGAACTCCTGGACATAGATTCATAACCGGTTGTCTGTGAGTTCCCAGGATTCACTCAGAGTTTACATACAGATGTATGCTTGTGACTAGAGAGAGGTCAGTGTTATAGGCAGAGGGTAGGGAATGGCCATGGTAATGGTCAAATCAATAGGGTTATTCCTCTGTGGACTTCAGGAGGACTGAGAACTGCCAGGAACTTTTTTTTTTTTTTTAAAAAGGGTCCAAGTCAGGCCGTGGTGGCCCACACCTTTAATCCCAGCACTTGGGAGGCAGAGGGGGGTGGATCTCTGTGAATTCAAGGCCAGGCTAGTCTACAGAGTAAGTTCCAGAACAGCAAGGGCTACACAAAGAAACCCTGTCTTGGGGATAGAGAGATGGCTCAGAGGTTAAGACCACTGGCTGCTCTTCCAGAGGCCCTGAGTTCGATTCCTAGCAACCACATGGTGGCTCACAGCCATCTGTACTGAGATCTGGAGCCCTCTTCTGGTGTGCAGGAATGCATGCAGGCAGAATACTATATACATAATAAATAAATAAATAAATCTTTTTTTTATTTAAAGAAACCCTGTCTCAAAAACAACAATAACAAAACCAATATGTGTGGTGTGATGTGTGTATGTGTGTGTGCACCTCCTTAGTCACTAAAATTACAAGCCTGTGCCACCACACCCAGCTGATGCCTTAGTCTGAAAGGACATTGGCAATTTCAGGAAATATGGATTGGTCAACCCCCAAACATGTCTTGGTAAAGTCACCAAACTTCAAAAAGAAAGAGTTCTTGTTTATCTGGCACAGGGATTCTCAGCCCTCCCAATGCTGCAAATTTAATACAGTTCTTCATGTTGTGGTGACCCCAGCCATACAATTAATTTTCATACTATTATGAATTATAACATAAATATCTGATATGCGACCCCTGTGAGAGGGTTGTTTGATCCCTAAAACGTTGTGACCTACAGGTTGAGAACCACTGGTCTAGAGGGAGAAGGTTAACATATAACAAAGGAAAATGAGACTGACCCAGCGTTCTCCTCCACAGAAGACAGTAGCTGCAGCTGGAGAGTTCAGGGGAGCAAAGTGGGGGCTCAGAGTCTTATGTCCAGCTCAGGTGTTGTTCAAGTTCAAACACAGTCAAACATTCAAGGACCCAAAATGTGATCCCTGTGAATTCTTTTTGTGTGGATGAATGAATAGGTAACTATTTCTAGAGATAAACTGCCTAGATATCAGCAATAAACCTATGACATAGTCCTTAGGCTAAGGAGATTGCATTCAGCATCCACTAACCTGTAAGCAAGCTGTCATTCACATGTCTGTCTGTCTGTCTCAGGCACCACGGAGCAAGAGACATTCAGCCTTCAAAGCCAGAGGGAGCTTATGGTAGTTGATGCTTTCTGTTTCCCACATACAGATGGGGAAGACTGAAGAGATGGGGGAAGGGATGGGAAGAGGGGTAGAGAATGGGATTCAGGGAAGGTCAAAGGTAAGCACTCCACAAACTATTACTGTATGCCTTCTGGTTTCCTAGCAGGGAATGAATTCGGCAAGAGGTGTGTCTAGCCCAGTTCTGAGTGAAACCCTCTAAAAGCTGCCTATCACTGGAGACATGGTTAAGGGTTTGGTTTTGTCCCATGTCGTAAATAGTTAAGTCCATGACCTTTGTGTGTAGTTGAAGGCCATGGTATTTCCCTCTATGCTTCCTGTCTTAGTCAGTGTTCCATTGCTATGAACAGACACCCAGTGACACACTTCCTCCAACAAGGCCACACACCTCCTAATCCATCTCTTAGGGCCACTCCCTGATGATTACATCAAATGTAGGAGCCTATGGGGGCCATTCTTCCTCAAACCACCACACTTCTAGCTTCTGAAGGTTTTTGGTTCTGAAGGTACTGCATTAAACACACACACACACACTGGTTCTGAAGGTACTGCATTCAGCACACACACACACACACACACACACACACACACACACACACATACACACCACACCTACCTACCTAAAAATAGTCTTTTAAAAAAAGACTGGAGATTGGCTATCTCAGTGGCGGCTTCTAAACTAGGGCACATGTTGGGTAGGAGGTGGGACAAAGTAGAAAATATGAAAACTATTTATGTCTCCTCACCTCTCTTTTTCTAGCCCAGGCTAGTCTCAAGTTGTGAACTTCTCTAAGGATGACCTTGAACTTGTGATCTTCCTGCCCCTACCCGCAGAGTGCTGACCACAGTCCTGCACCCCCTGAGCTGTGCCCAGCACTCTTGTTTGTTCTCTATCAAGTGTCCTTTAAAACCTTCCTGTCGGCCGGGCGGTGGTGGCGCACACCTTTAATCCAAGCACTTGGGAGGCAGAAGCAGGCGGATCTCTGTGAGTTCGAGACCAGCCCGGTCTACAGAGCTAGTTCCAGGATAGGCTCCAAAGCCACAGCGAAACCCTGTCTCAAAAATAAATAAATAAAACCTTCCTGTCTGGGGGGCGGGCATTTTATGAATAGTCTAAGAGCATGTAATTGTAGATAAATATTCATGTGTTGGGAATGCAAAAACATATTTTTACTGACAGGATCACATGATTTTTTTTTTAAAAGGCAGGAGGTTGCTGGCCTGTAGGCTGAGTAAGGGGTACCTTGTGTGGAAACTGGAATCGTTCCTGAGGGGGGAACTCCAGGAGTCAGGAGTTGCACCCTAGTGCCCACCATTGGCTTCACTGCTGATCTGCTGGCTTGCCCACAGACCGCCAGGCGGCCCCGAAGGTGGGGGTGTCCAAAGGTGAGGGTCCTCCCACAGTGTTTGCCCTGCTGTAATTGCCCATTACTGAAAAGTCAGCCATGAATTTTTGAAAACCTTATTTGAAGCTGTGGGGTTCTTCCAGCTGCCCTAACTTACAGAGTTTCCTTAAGGTCCCTCCCTTCTTGATGAACAGAGACAGCTTATTAATATGAGTCCTTTCTCTTTCAAATGTTCAACTGGAGGTGGTGGGGGGCATGCTCTAGATGCTGCCATGTGGAGCCCACAGCATGGTTTCCCTCTGGCCGCACTCCGGCTCCATTCTTCCCTGCATTTCCTTCCTGTAGGCTTCAGCCCTAGCAGGTCCTAGCTGATCACAGTAGCCAGAGCAGCTCCTGGCTGCTTCCCACCGTGGACCAGGCGGCCACCTCCTTCCCAGTTGCCCTGTTGTAACCCGGGCTGCAGCATCTTTCAGTCTCTAGAACGAGTTTGCTTCTCCCACCAACACACAGTGAATTATGTCTCCCAGGAGTGGCATGGATGGGACAGAAAGCCGCGGAGCTTCTTAGGGCTGATGAGGGACAGGCAGACTGTTTGGCTTTGTGCCCTTCCTGGAAGGAGCCAGGAGGTTCCTTCCTGCCTTGGCAAACAGGGTTGAGTTAAAATTATTTGTGAATAGTTAATAGCCTGAAATGTTGAAAGGAAGGAAAGCTGGTAGAAATTGAACGTTTTCATGTCCTTGGCCTTTCTTGGCTATCATTAAGATGTATTATCTACTATAGCTGGAGGGATGGCTCAGCGATTAGGCGTGCTGCTCTTGTAGAGGACTCAGGGTTCGTTCCCAGCACACACATTGTGGCTCATAATCATCCTTAACACCAATTCCTGGGGATCTGATGCCCTCTTCTGGCCTCTTTAGGCACCACAGATGCACATGGTACATATACATGCGTATAAGCAAAAAGCTTATACACATAAAATAAAGATCTGAAAAAATATTCAGGTGCTTTTAGTTTCTGCAGCTGGCTTCCAGTCACCCTTCATATAGGCCCTCTTCCTCCAGCCTGACCCTCTGTGCCTTTGGTTTTTTGTCTGTCTCCACCTTGCACATTGTCCTTATTCCAGCACTTCTGGAATAAGGAATGTGCTTCTGGACTGCTGGGAGGAGCGTTGACCTTGGGGGCTTCACCGTGGCCTGTGTCCTCAAGTCCAGGTCTCTCATGGACAGGATAGTTTCTCCTGTGGACATCTCCCTCTCGTCCTCCTTGCCTCCAGCAGTCAGGTTTTGGAGACTTTCATCTGTATCTGTCCTCAGGCTGATCCTTCCACTTGTGTTATTTTGGGATGCACGTCCAAATAGCCTTGACTCCTGAGCTGTCATGGCGGGACCTTTCTTAAGCAGGAGGAAGAACTGTGCTGGGTTTCGGGAGATCTTGGACTTTCATGGTATGGCCCATGATCTTCACAGGTGTAGCCATTTTCTTCTGTGACTGAGCTCTCTGCAGGGCAGTGTAGGCTGCTCTCCAATAAGGGGGCTCTCTAACCCTGTGGTGTCATTTTCTTTCTTTTTTCTTTCTCTTTCTGATACAAAGTTTCACTATGTAGCTCTGGCTGTCCTGGAATTCACTTTGTAGATCAGGCTGGCTTCGAACTTACAGTGATCCTGCTGCCTCTGCCTCCCAAGTGCTAGGATTAAAGGTGTGCTCCGCCACACCCAGCTGTGTGGGGGTGTTCTGTCTTTTTTCTGACTGCTCTATTTCTGGGCTTTTTTCTAAGTTCATGAATGCTGTTGGGTCCTTCATGTTTTCCTGGACCACCATTCTCTGGGTGGCTTCTGTTCCTGAGAATTGCCCGTGAACTCGTCCTCTCAGATAAAATATCTAGGGCCACGCTGTAGATTTCTCCTGCTCCCCACAATCTTCAATAAAACCAAACCCAGATTTTTAGTTTTTCACTCCCCACCCCTGCAGGCTTCCTTCTCTGGATTCCCCATGGGACTGAAAAACAGGAATGTCCTTTGTTGTATCTTTCTGTCCCCTAATTCTATAAACTGTCTCTTGGGCAATTCTTTCTTTTCACTGGATTTCCTACCTTCATCATCTTCACTGGGCCACAGAGCCCAAAGGCATCTGTTGGGAAACCATAATGGCCCAGTTATTCCGGCTGTACCCGTGTTCATTTTGAGCGTTCTAACGAATTCAGGTAATTGAATACTAATGCTACCAGAGCTGTTCTCAGTGCTGGGAGTGATAACGATTTGCATCTGACACACTCCTGCCTCCCTCCACCCACACTGAGCATGCTCTGATGGCCCCTCTGAGCCTTTGGATGTATCTTCTGTCTAGTTTGCTAGTCCACCTCCAGGGAGCATGGCTTGTCCTTCAAGGCCTAGTGTAGAGGCCTCGTCATCTTCCTCAGGACTGTGGCTTGGGACTCGCAGTGATTTGTTTGCACATCTGTTTCTGACCCCAGAGGATTGGATCCCTGTCTGATTTACTTTTTGAAAAATTCATTTTAATTACATATTCAGCATATATTCATAAAGAATATAAGAAGACTTATAAATTATGTATATGTGTAAAGAGTAACTGAGTACCTGGCGACCTGACCTGCACTGTAGGAGTTTATCAACCTCACGTGTGTCCTGCTCTTTGACGTGACGTTAAAAAAGTTCACGCAGGAACTAATCAGTCAAGTGCCCCCCCCCCCAATTCACAGACAAAGTCTCTTAGTGTTTTCAATAAGCTTATGATATCGTGTTGGGCTGCATTTCTAGTCCCCTTAGCTGAATGCTGCTGCATATTATCGCAGTCTGAAGGTGGGGTATGTCGACAGGATCACAGAGAGCAGAGGACCGAGACCAAATACAAAGGTCAGTCAATGTGAACAACTGAAAGAAAGACAAACAGATGGCAGACGGAAGGAAGAAGGAGGGAAGAAAGGAGGGAGTGAGGGAAGGAAGGCAGGCAGGCTGTTGGAATCTGTTTCCTATGAGCCGTTGCTAAGCACACTCCATGGGAAATGTTCAGAAGTGGATGATGTCACTGCTGATGGCGCCCTGCTTCTTGAGCTCACCACACACATTGTTCACACACCGCCCTTTCATTTTTGTGCACGCACTGGTATCTGCTCAGTGGAAGCTCGTGTGTGTCCAGGGATGCAGTGGGAAGCAAGCCAGTCACAGGTCTTTTCTTAGGTCTGTGCCAGTTTGTTCTAGGCCCTCAGTGTGGATAAAATTTCTAAAGAAAGGCCAAATTATGATACAACATTGAGTTTAAAAAGTCACTTTGAGCCAGGCCTTTAATCCCAGCACTGGGGAGGCAGAGAAAGGTGAATCTCTGAGTTCGAGGCTAGCCTGGTCTACAGAAAGAGTTCCAAAGCTACAGAGAAACCCTGTCTTGGACTCCCCCCCCCCAAAAAAAAATAACAAACAAACAGAAAGTCACTTTGAGCCAGGCAATGGTGGTACAAATCTTTAATCCCAGCACTGGGGAGGCAGAGGCAGGCAGAGTGCTAGAATAACCAGGGCTACTGAGAAACCCTGTCTTGAAAGCCAAAACAAAAACAAGTCACTTGAGCTGGTCATGGTACTTCACGCCTATAATCATGGCGGGAGGCAAAGCCATGAATCCGAGGCCCACCTGAGCTACATAAGTAAAGCCTCACTAGTGCGGCAAACCTGGTCTGTCCCTTTGCTGTCAGCAGCCAGCCAAGGGAATACAGGCCACAGCCAGTCTAGAATGTTCTGGGAAGCAACAGGAAACTTGACCTTTGACTTTTTGTACTCACCCTCTTTCAGACTGGAAAAGAGGTAAATTGGCAGAAACCAACCTGAGCTGGTCCAAAGAAGGAATTCAGGAAATTGAATTTTGGCCTGAATGTTTCTTTTACCTCATGTGTCTACCCAGCTCTGCAGACAGGTTGTAGTGGGATGGATATGGTGTTAGTCACACGGCCTCCTTCAGCAGGTTCTCAGAGGCTGGATTTGAAATCCTATCTGACCTCATACCAATGCATCCCACCATCTTAGATGTGGCTGGGTACCAGGCTTGCTGGAGGGTCTCTGGAAGGAATGGGCAGAGCCCATTGGCCATATTGGCATCACCTTGAGGCTTCTTAGTAGTGCGGTCCTGGGCTGGAGATGGCTCAGGGCCATCTCAGTCACTGCTCTGTTGCTATGAAGAG
>NC_022012.1:81053840-81056087 GCF_000317375.1 Microtus ochrogaster | reverse complement strand
AGAGACAGAGAGACAGAGAGAGCGAGCAAGAGAGAGCTTTTAATTTTTTAATTGCGGGGCTTGCTTACAGTTTCAGAGGTTTAGTCCAATGTCATGGCAGGGGTCATGTTGGCTGGGAGGCAGGTGCTGGAGAAGCAGTTGAGAGCTACATCCTGATCTGTAGGCAGAGAGAGAGAGAAACTGGGCATGACATGGGTTCTGAAACCCCAAAGCTCAGCCTCAGGGACACACTTCCTCCAACAAGGCCACACCTCCTAATCCTTCTCATCCTTTCAAATAGTGCCACTCCCTGGTGACTAAGCATTCAAATCTATGAGGCTTTGTGGCCATTCTTATTCAGTCCACCACATTGGTTAAGAGCACTGGCTGCTTTTCCAGAGGACCTGGGCTTCATTCCTAGAATCCACATGGCTGCTCACAACCAGGGGATCCAATGCCCTTTTTCGGCCTCTGTGGGCAGTGCCTGCAAGTGGTGCACAGACATACACATGCAGGCAGAATACTGTAAACATGAATAAAAATAAAGCTTAAATGTGCAGTCCCTGGCTGGGGTGCAGCTTCGCTGATAGACTACCTGCCTAACATGCACAAAGCCCTGAGTTTCATCCCCAGAACTTATAAATTGGCTATGGTGGTGCCTGCCTGTAATTCCAGCACTTTAGAAGTGGAGGCAGGGAAATCAGAAGTTCAAGGTAATCCTTAGCTACAGAACTAATCCAAGGCCAGCTGGGCTCCAGGAGACCGCGTGTCCAACAAGTCCAGCCCGTGTGAGCTTACTAACTAGAAGCTGCTCTTTCCCAACGCCTGAAAGGGCAGTCCTGTCCATCTGCCGTGTGGCCTGATGCTAAGAAGCTTGTCAGGGCTTCAGCACGGGTACAGTAAATGGTGACTGTGATGATGTCACTGTGCAAGAGAAAGAGGACAGTGATGGAGCTTAGGGCCACTCTAGGTTGGAGAGCTATGTAAGCTACTTCTACACGATGTGTCTCTAACGGTCATTTTCAATGTCATTTCAGTGTTTCACGGAGACTGGACCCCAAGGAGCCCCTGGGTAGCCAGAGAGCAACTTCTCCAACCCCAAAGCAAGCTTCTGCTGCTTCTGCTACTGCTCCAGGCCGAGAAAGCCCCCGAGAGACGAGGGCTCAAGGCCCACCAGGCCAGGAAGCTGATGGTCCCCGCAGGACACTACAGGTAGACAGCAGGACACAGAGATCAGGACGGTCCCCCTCAGTGTCACCAGACAGAGGCAGCACTCCCACATCCCCCTACTCTGTCCCCCAGATCGCTCCCCTCCCCAGCAGCACCCTATGTCCTATATGCAAGACCTCGGACCTCACGTCGACCTCCAGCCAGCCAAACTTCAACACCTGCACCCAGTGTCACAACAAGGTCTGCAACCAATGTGGGTTCAACCCCAACCCTCATCTTACCCAGGTAACTACCTTCTTTCTGCTTCACCAGCCTTTCACCATTGCCTCATGAGCATCTCTCCTCTGGCTCCTTTCTTTCTCTTTCTCACAGCCCTGACCATGGCTGTTTTCCTTAGTCACCAGTGCCTGTGTACCCCGATGATGGGGGTGGTAATGGTGGTGGTGGTACCAGATCCAAGATGTGGAATCAGATGACAAGGTCTGGCGCCAGGTCTCCTGAGAGATTCTTGTTCCCTAAAATCTTAAAAAGGACTGGAGCAAAAGCTTAGCAATTAAGAGTACCATCTGCTCTTCCAGAGAATTGAGGTTCAATTCTTAGCACCCACAAGATGACTTACAACAATCTGTAACTCCAGTCCTGGGGATCCGATGCCTTCTCCACTCAGGATGCACAGAGACATACATTCAAGAAAACCCTTTATAAAAATAAAAATACTTCTGGCAGTGGTGGTGCATGTCTTTAATCCCAGCACTCATGAGGAAGAGGCAGAGGATTTCTGAATTTGAGGCCAGCCTGGTCTAGAGAGTGAGTTCCAGGACAGCCAGGGATACACAGAGAAACCCTGTGACCCTGTGTCAAAATAAATAAACAAAACCCCCACAAACTTAGAGGTTTTTTTTACCTGGTTTAATTTTAACCTAAAAAAAAAAGATTTTAGAGAGGGCAAAAGGAAATCTTAAGGACAACTTCTCCCAATGGTTATGCCATTAGAGATGACCAAATGCCTCCAGAGGAGTCAGGGTCCCCTATCCTGAGCCTGCCTCTCTTTGCTAGCCTGGAGAGGAATGCTGGTGGGAGCAGCAGACTTCTAGGAGG
>NC_022012.1:81051800-81053605 GCF_000317375.1 Microtus ochrogaster | reverse complement strand
GGTCTAGGAACTGCACTCTGAGGACTTCTAGGAGGGTCTAGGAACTGCACTCTGAGGACTCTGGACAGTTCCTCCCCAGTTTTGCAGTAGAAGCCAAGCTTTCCCGGGGTAGCATTGTCTTTTTCTCACAGGGGCTGTCCTTCAGGACTGTAGGCATGAGCTTCTTTGCCCCCAAGGGTCTGTCAATCGCATCTCCATTGTGGCTCCGTCAGGATGCTTTGCGTTGGAGAGGATGTCCAACAGAGCCTTTAGCGGGTCCCTTTGGTGACCCAGAGGATGGGGGCTCCTATGGATTAGCTAAGTTAGGGCCACACCTTGGAAATGCACTGGGTGGGCTTCCTGGCATCCTTGTACTCCCACGGGGTAACCCACAGAAGCCTCTGCTTCTCCCCCCCCAAGACTGTTCGGACGGATGGCGAGTAGCTACTGTAGGCAGCCTCTGGGATTTATCAGCAGCTGGAGTTGTTTGGACCATGTGGGAGGGGATAAGTGAGAATAATTGCTAACAGGTCAGGGTCTATATATGCTGCGAGGTGTTGTGGGTGTGGGATGTGTGGTTCTCGAGAGGTAAGTGTGAAATTCCAAAGAAGGCACTGCTGGTGTGAGCAATGACTCAGTTCGTTTGGAGTCGCTCCTGGAATGTGGAGGCTTCCTGAGGAGGCGTGCACACTCGCGCGTGATTACCGCATCTGTGATTAGAAACAGACCTGGCCCTCACTGATCAGTTAAGTAAGCATCAGCTGTTCCATATCGAGGACGTGTGATCAAGAAAGGGGACACTCACCTGCCTGATGCTACAGTCTGAAGCACCCGGGCTCCCGGGAGCAGGGAGGGTTCTGTGGAACCCCTTCATCATGTTGCTCTCTCTCCTCTGGAACCCCTCCATGAGATGCTCGCTTGTGCTGCAGCCCTGGAGGGGTGGCAGAGAATGGAGAAAGAACTGCACGTGGTGGCACCAGAGTCCTGGTGGGTGGCCTAGCACTCATGCCACAGCCTTGGCGTTCTGGTTCCTCCAAGTCCAGAACCTTTAGTGAGGTGGGACGGGAGCCAGCCTTTGGCTGTGCCTAGAAAAACAGCAGAGTAGGAGGACCTTGGAGACATTCAGTCCATCTGCCTCATTGTGCTGGGCGGAAGCCGAGGCTCATGGCCAGGAGGAAAGAGGGCCTCAAACTTACTGCAGATTCTCAGTATTTGGCAGGGAGCAAACCTCTTGGCCAAATACTTCAAACAAATAGTGGGTTGGACAAATCAAGTGGTCCTTTAGTGTGAGCTCTTAGCATCTTCAGGGACATCCAGGCTCTAAGATGGGCTATAAGTTGGCAGCCTTCCTCAGACTCGCTTTCCTAGGGCATGGGAGGAGCTGCCGTTCTGTAGGCCCCACGGAAAAATGCTGTCTTAGTCGGTGTTCAGGTCCATGCCCACAGACATGTTCTGCCGGGGCCTGGAGACAGGGTCTGTGCTTCCCTGGAGCTGGCTTTCAGGGGGATTCCTGTCAAGGAGAACTAAACCGTGGCGCATTTTCCTGAGGAGTAGGAAAGCATAATTGCCAAGCCGGTGCCCTCGCCCTTTGTCACTTGTGAAGAGCAGAGTCACCTCCCTGGCCATACTTTAATATGAGGAGGAGGCAACTTTGCAGGTCTTGCTCATACATCTGTTTAACCCATCCTAAGAAACCACATCTGCACACCTCTGCTTCAATGTCACATCTGCCAAGACGACCTGTCCAGGTCAAGCTTCTGCCTAGTCTGAGGTTATGCACATGCAAGAAGCCGGTTCTGAAGTCAGCTGTGTTTGCGTGATGGTGT
>NC_022012.1:81043902-81051531 GCF_000317375.1 Microtus ochrogaster | reverse complement strand
TGTGTGCGTGTGCGTGTGTGTGTGCCCTTTTAAAGGAAGCCCAGTGACATCACATGCTTTCTTCAGTGTCCCAGTTGGAGTAGAGAAGGGTGGAGAGTACCCTAGCCCCAGCGCAGTACACTACAGACAGACATAGGAGAGGGTCCTGGGGCCCCTGTCCAGGATGGAGTGTGGAAATGTTTAGTCTTAGATAAAGACCTGCCAGCCCAGGTGCTGTGTCTAGGGCCTGTCAATAGGATGTATGGACAGAGGGAGGGAATCTAGCAGTCCCAGAGAGGAACGAGGGCCACACAATGACACGGAGGGTCTCAGCACCTAGGCTTGATTATTAGATATGTGGCCGTGAAGAATATGACATTTCATATTTCCCTGTGATCTGTGTCATGAGTGAAGACTTGCTAGCTGGTATGTGGCTCAAGTTACCATACAGATCCAGAGACGGATGGAGCCCTCTTGCTGGCTGCAGTGAACAAAGGCGGAAAGTGGGCCCGACTGTGATGGCCGCTACAAACCCGTGCTTTTATTTGTGTATCTCTTGGAATCCGTCAGGGTCTTACTACTTTAGCAGGTGCTGAAAAACAGTAGACTAGGCCTGGAGATGAGAGTCACAGACAGGGAGGACAGCCTCGTTTGCCTGAACCTGGGTTCATATCCCAAATACCCATAATGTAGCTCACACTATCTGTAATGCCAGTTCCGATGGAATCTGATGCCCTCTTCTGGCCTCCTTCAGTACTGCATGCACATAGTGCACATAAGTGTATCTACAGGCAAAACATTTGTACACATGAAATAAATCTTTTTATTTTTTTAAAAAATATTTATTTATTTATTATGGAGACACTATTCTGTTTGCATATATATGTCTGTAGGCCAGAAGAGGACACCAGCCCTCATTACAGATGGTTGTGAGCCATCATGTGGTTGTTGGGAATCGAACTCGGGTCCTTTGGAAGAGCACACAATGCTCTTAACCACTGAGCCATCTCTCCAGCCCGAAATAAATCTTTTTAAAAGTTAATATGATTTTACCTATTAGAAACTAAGCCAAAAGACTGTGCAGAGAGCTTTCTTTTTGGCATCGGCACTGTTCTTGCCATGAGGAGAAATCCTTGCTCTGACAACATTGATAGCAGGAAGCCAGAGATGTTAGCGCTCTGTGCTTGGGATGGGGAGGAAATGGGGAGATATTCCTGTCCCTCCCTAGATGTCGGCTTAGGAAAAATCCTGTCAATGTCCCCTGTGTCAGAACTGTTCAGAGTAGAAGCAAGTGTGTAGAGACTACCCTCCGTGGCTGATGCCAAGGGCCCGCTCAGATTGGTCAGTCTGCCTCTCCAGTCATCTGCAGTAGGAAAGAGGCCTTATTGCCATTGTCTGACCATCTGAGGGAAAGTCAGGGCATAGCCATGGAGCTGCTGTAAAGGTGAGGTGGGGAGCCAGTGGCTAGAAGTGAGCTGTGGAATATGGGTGGTGACTTTCCCACTTACGCCTGCCTCAGAGCTGCCGGGATGATTCGGAGCTGCCCCTGAGGTCTGGCCCAGGCCTCCTGAAGATGAGTGTGTACACAACCTGTAAGCAATATCCCAGGAATGAGTGCAGCACAGACGGAGAGCACTGTGGGCCCAGGCTTCAGTCAGGCCAGGTCCTTCCAAAGCCTCTCCCCAAGGGTGGCCACAGCCTGTGCCTGCCAGGTTCATGTTCTGCTCCTGTGAGGGCTCGAGAGCTGTTATCCCCGTCCAGCCGCCGTGCCCAGCAATACATCCATCCCACCCCTGCTCTAGAGAACTTCACTTCTTTTTTGTTTATTTGTTTGTTTTGTTTCTTTGAGACAGAGTTTCTCTATGTAGCCCTGGCGGTTCTAGAGATTCACTGCCTTCTAAATTCCACTTAAGAAAACTGTCAGGAGCTGGGCACGATGGCAAACGCCTTTAATCCCAGCACTTGGGAGGCAGACAGATCTATGAGTTCGAGGCCAGCCTGGTCTACAAAGCGAGTTCCAGGACAGCTAGAGCTGTTATGTACCGTGTCTCAGGAGTCTGGGAGGAGGCGATGATAAAACTGCCAGGCTGGTGAGAGGGCTCAGCAGGTAGATACTTGTTACCAAGTCTGACAGCCCGAGTTCTATCCCCGGATCTGTGTGGTGGAAGGAGAGTTGTCCTTTGATATCTAAACATATGCCATGACAACACACACACACACACACACACACACACACACACACGGTGTATGTTGGGGGAGAAAGACTAAGTAAATAAAGTTAAGTTGTTTAAAATTTTAAAGAAAATATGGAAGAGTGAGAATGTGGTCCTGACCTTACCTATTCTGGGTGTAGACTTTGCTGAGACCAAGGCAGGTACCTAGTTTGCTGTAGCCCATACCCTTACCCTGATGCCAAGGGTGGCGAGGAGAAGGAAGGAACCGATGCAATGGCTCTAAGCCTCTCCCTCTGATGCCTGCATCCCACTCCTTCCCTGCAAGGGCCAGGGCACCAGATGGCCCGGGGGCGGTGCTGTAGCCAGCAGTCCTGTCCCCTTGCCTCTGCCCCCTCCTGGTCACACTGCTTTGGGCCAGATACAAATGAGGAGCAGGTGTTATAAGGGCATGAGGTCTGAGTGGGCTGAAGGAAGGAAAGGCATCTTCCTCCAGCCCCTAAATAAGGTGGCAGGCTGGGATAGGAAGGGGAATCTTAGCCACCATGTGCCTAGTCCTCAGGCAGTTTGCCTTATAATAGCCTTTTTGATTAAAAAAAAACACACACACACACACAAAAAAAACAGCCAACCAGAGCTTGCATGGGACTGACCTAGGCCCTCTGCACAGAAGTAACAGTGTGTAGTTTGGTTTTCAGCAAGAACAAGGACTATCTCTGACTCTGTTACCTGCTTTTGGGACCCTTTCCTCCCACTGGGTTTTCTCACCCAGCCTTAATAGAAGAAGAGGTGCTTAGTCTCACTACAACTTACATACCATGGCTGGGTGATACCTGCCGGAGGCCTGCCCTTTCCTGAAAAGAAAGGAGGAGGAGGAGATGGGCGGGGTGCTGGGAGGAGAGGAGGGAGGAGAAATGTAATTGAACTTGGAAAAAATTAATTAAGTAATAAAAAACAAAACAACAGCTTTTGGTCAATAGGGAAATTCTCTAAGCTTCTGTCAGCTCTACGGCAGTCAGCCCTGTTACTAGACCATGGCCCCAGACTGACTGTGTTTTGAGGAGACAGGACCTTAGTTGGATCTGTAGAATGGAGGCCGGAACAGATGGAGGCAAGGGAAAGAGACAAGGGTGCTGGAGTATGGGCTGTGTCAGGGCTGAAGCCATCGGGCATGGAGTGCTGCCACTAGCCACAATGAAGGACTATGCATCCTACTGAACATGAACGTAAGGTAATCCAGATCAGTCCCCACAGGCCTGCTCTGTGCAGAATCTTATCCCTAAGATGCTTAAAATGAAGACAATGGAGTAAAGATGGCAGAGAGAGACCACTGGGCCAAACCGGAAGCCCTTGCGGCCAAACCTAATGCGCTTAGTTCAACTCCCAGGCACACATGGTGGAAGAGAGCTGGCTCCTGCAAGATTGTCCTTTGACCTACACACACAAGCTGTCAGATGCTCAAAACAATCTTGACAAAAAACAAAGTCGGAGAGGGCTGGTGGTTAAGAGCATTTGCTATTCTAGAGGACCAGAGTTCAGTTCCCTCCTCCAATACTGCAGTTATGAGGCGGCTCATAACTTCCTGTAACTTCAGCTCCAGGAGATCCAGTGCCATCTTCTGGCCTCCATGGGTACTGAGGGTGCGTGCACACACACACAAAATTAAAATAAAATTAAAAAATAAAAAAGGAGACCATGTCTCAAGAAAAATAAAATCAAGGCACCGTGGCAGTACATGCCTTTAATCCCAGCACTTAGGAGGCAGAAACAGGTGGATCTCTGTGAGTTAGAGGCCAGCCTGGTCTACAGAGCTAGTTCCAGGACAGTCAGGACTACACAGAGAAACCCTGCCTCAAAAAAAGCAAGAAAAGAAAAACAAAACCAGAACAACAAAATAAACCCAAATCTCCCAAATTTCACATACACATATTTACGTGTGTGTGTGTGTGTGTGTGTGTGTGTGTGTGTGTGTACATGTTTCTAGGATTCAAACCAGGGCCTTATATGTACTAGATAATAAGTATTCTGCTGCCAAGTCACACTCCCAACTCAAAGTGATCTTTGTCAAGAAGTACCAAGAGCTTTGCATGGAGAAAGCCAAATGATGCTGGGAAGGATGGGTGTTCATTTGCCAAAGAATAAAACTGGACGCTGCACAAGCTATACATAACCCTTAACCCAGAGTGAGCGAAACACTTGCACATAAATGGTCACTGAAAACTGCCTATGAGGAAATGCAAAGCCAACCTTTCAACTTTGGACTTGCCGGTGGTTTCTTGTCCAAGACACAAAGGCACAGTCAACAGAGAGAACTGATATATTCAGAATATACAATCAAACCATGTAATCCACCAACCACAAGAGACCACTGAGAAAATTTAGACCCTCAGAAAAATTGAAAGAATTTTACAAGAATCACTCTCAATTCCACTGCGTGGATTTTTGTTTGTTTGTTGTGGTTGTTTTGTCTTTTGGTCTTTTCCCAAGACAGGGTTTCTCTGCAGAGACCAGGCTGGACTTGAACTCACATAGTTCCACATGCTGCTGCCTGGAGTGCTGGTATTAAAGGTGTGCACACCACCACTGCCACCCAGCTCCACTACCTGCATCCCCCTTTTTTTTTCCTTGAGTTTTTCGAGACAGGGTTTCTCTGTAACTTTGGAACTTCTCCTGGAACTCACTCTGGATACCAGGCTGACCTCAAACTCACAGGAATCTGCCTGCCTCTGCCTCCTGAGTGCTGGGATTAAAGGCATGTGTTGGGAAATATTATTTTAAGGTGTGTTACTTTTGTTTATGTTGCATTTGTTTAACTCTGTGAAGCTGTGTTACTTTGCCTGCCTAAAATACCTGATGATCTAATAAAGCGCTAGAATGGCCAATAGCGAGGCAGGAGAGAGACTAAGAAGTGCTGGCAGGCAGAGAGTATAAATAGAAGGAGAAATCTGGGAGAAAAAAAGGGACCTGGAAACGAGAGGAAGGAGGAGAACTTCAGGGGCCAGCCACCCAGTCACACAGCCAGCCACGGATGCAAGAAAAGATTAAGTATACAGCAATAGAGAAAGATAAAAGTCCCGAGGCCAAATATAGACAGGATAATTTAAGAAAAGCTGGCAAGGAACAAGCCAAGCTAAGGCTGGGCATTCATAACTAAGAGTAAACCTCCATGTGTGATTTATTTGGTAGCTGTGTGGTGTGTCGTCCCCGACCCCCCCGTCCCAGCTCAAAGAGTGAAACATTCATTACAGGTATGCACCACTGTGCTTGGATTTCTCCTGGCTTCATCACCTCTCTGTCCTTCTGACTGCTTGTCCATCGAGCTGATTTCTTTGTTGGTTTTCAAAGTGTATTGCAGATATCAATATACTTCTCACTGGCCATTTCAGTAGGCATATCACTATTAAGTAGGATTCAGTATTTACTGTAGGTTATTTTAGGGAAAATGTACATGTAATGACATTTACTGAGCTTAAATGTACCTTTCGGTGGCTTTGGAGAGCTGGGTCAGGCCTGTGGGGACTGAGAGCCTCTGCAGGAATAGTGGGAGCGAGCTCAGTGCTATTTGAGAGGCAACAGCAAGGACTTTGGGCAAAGAAGGACCAAGATGAAGATGCCTGGAAACCAACAAAATCCAAGAGGAGAGAAGAATATGAAGCCGGGAGATGAACTCCAAAGGTCCTTAAGAGTTAAAAAGGGAAGGCTGAGACAGGCCCAAGGAGCGCAGCCTCTGAGGGAGGGCTGGTCTGGGCTCTGAGGAGAGACTGTGGAGAGAGAGAAGAGCACAGAGGACCAGCTTGAGAGGGAAGGGAGGCTGTCCAGAGCACTGGGAGAGGAGTAGGAAGGCAGATGTGCCCAGGAGCCAGCAAGGAATAACCTCCCTCCATGGCGTTCTAGACCAGTGAGGCCTTCCAGCCTCATGGAATGACTCTGCCTTCACAAACATAGCCACTCCCAAGGCCACCCTCAGTTCTCTGGATTGCCACAGGCTTCATCTGTAGGTCACATCTGACTGGGTCACATATTCTTCCCTGTCATGCTCAGAGGTGCCCTGTGTATAAACTGAGCTCACAGCGGACAGGCAAACCGCGCTGTTGGTGGACGTGCAACAGCGGGAGTGGGATACGGCAGGTGGTTGCTATTGTTATAAGAAGGTCTAGGCCAGCCTAGCCCCTGGCCTCTCCTTCATGTCTAGGGGTAAGGGTTGGAGGAGAGCTTACCTCCTAATGAGACCTGACCAGTGACTCAGCGCAGAAATGCATGGAGTCATGCTGGCATGGGGTCATCCCAGGACCCTCTGGCTTTGGTGGCAGCAGGGGAGTCTCCTTTTTAAGCCGCCTCTGTGATGTTTAAAATGGAAAGGATGCATTCAGTATCAGGCATGATGTCAGCGCTTAGCGATCCAGCACTGAATGCTGCTCTCCCAGTGAGGGCCAGGACTCAGAGGCAGGCTGCTCTCCCCGGGAAGGCAGGCAGTGGCACAGATCTGCAGCCCTGTTCTCTGCTACGGGACTAGGGGAGGAAAGTGGCAAGAGGACCTGTTTGCTTTGGGGCTCTTGGAGCTTTCCAGCAGCATCTCATGAGACCAGATGTGTCTAATATGCCTGGACCTACCTGAGGCTGATACACGGTGGTAGGCTGCAGGCCGCTGATGTCCTTGTTGGGGGGCAGGGATGGGTGTTAAAGCCCTTCTCAGGGAATATGCCTCCACTTCCCTTGCTGCCCCAGAAGCCGGTAGAAGGAACACCAGGGAATGGCTGGTGCAGACATTACCCATAAAACCCCTCACTCAACTGAGGGTCCACAGAACAAGCTGCCTAGTCTGCTGGTCTTGGGGACTACTTAGCCGCTCTTCTGCACATTGAACAGTCTTAGTAAAGAGCAGATGGGAGAGGGTCTCTTCTGGAGAAAGTCCTCTCTGAGCCATGGAGCCCGTTTTGCCACACCTTTGCAGATCCCTGGCATCCTGGTGGCATGGGCAGGCTGTGCAAAGCCACATCCCTGCAGCCTCTACTTCCCAGCTTCCAAACCACAGCGACCCTGTGTTCCACCCTGAGCCTTCTTTACTGCCTCCAGGCCCTCCCAGGGCTGGGTTCAGGGAATGCATGGAGGACCCTGCCAACCTTCTGAGATGCTGGAAAGAAGTGTCATCTAGGGGCTGGAGAGATGGCTCAGTGGTTAAAAGCACTGCCTGCTCTTCCAAAGGTCCTGAGTTCAATTCCCAGCAACCACATGGTGGTTCACAACCACCTGTAATGAGATCTGGTGCCTTCTTCTGGCCTGCAGGCATGCATGCAGGCAGACTACTGTATACTTAAAAAATAAATAATTTTTTTTAAGTGTCATCTACCTTAGGGTAGACCAAGAAGGTACCACCCTTCTACTTCTGGCTCCTGGAACATGAAACATGAGACATTCACATCTCCTGGGCAAATGCCTGGTCAGGAAAGCAGGACTTTTTTTTTTTTTTTTTTTTTTTTTT
>NC_022012.1:81042235-81043702 GCF_000317375.1 Microtus ochrogaster | reverse complement strand
GGAAAGCAGGACCCTAAGGGGATTCCTGCCACCTAGTCCCATAGTGTGGCATAGTGGGGACCTTGGAGTAGGGAGAAGAGTGTAGGATAGGACTTTCCCAGAAAACCCCTGGGGACCTCGTGGGAGGCAGAAAGGAGAGTCTTGCTGAGTTCAGAGAGCTCCCTCTGCCAGGGTCCTCCTTGGGAGGCCTCATGAACCATGTCTGTCTGCCTAAGCTTGAACCCAGGAGAGACTCAGGGAGGATGCGGTCAAGGCTTCTTCTCACTGCTGTCTGGAAAAGGCTGGATAGAAATAGCTGCGCCCATCTGGCAGATGAGTCACTGAGGGGTGTTTCAGCCATTTCTTGAAGAGGTTCTATTTTAGGTGAGATGGCTGTGGCACAGCCTTGGTGAGGGGGGCTGGGGAAAGGAAGGTGTTAATGGTGAGTGCCGGAGTGTCAATAACACGTGCCTTTGTTTAGTCCAAACAGGGTCACCCTGAAGTCTCAGAGCAGGGAACTTACTCCCCAGATCCCAGGAAGTTTTATCGTGGGTGACAACAATTGGAACACTGGGTATGGCCTAGGCCTCCAACCACAACAAGAATGGGTTTGGTGGCTACCACCCTGGGATAGAGGATGGGACCCGGTGAGCAGAAGCAGCCGTCCCTGAGACCTTACACTTCCATGAACGTGAAGCCTCTCCCCGTCTATAATGAACTGTCCAGGAGAGTACCCAGGACTGAAAAGCTGTTCCTATGGCTTTCTCTGTCCAGTGAAGGCAAAATCCCACTGGGTTTTCAAAAGCACAAGGGTGGGTTAACAGTTTCCGGCTGGGCTGTGGGTTCTCCGCCTCAGTCACACTGTGTCTAGAGCTGGGTGTGGCCTTTTGGGCAGATGGATATTCCAGTGTCTGCAGTATTCTGAACTTGGCCTATATAAAGTTGAGTGGCCACTAGGAGAGGGTGGACTACAGAAGGCACTGGGCTCTAGGGTGCTCAGCCTAGAAATCAGGAGTTAACACAGCTTCCAGGGCTGCTCTTGCCCACAAGAGTTTCCCCAACCCCATGACCACAAGAGCACACTGCTACCTCGTTTCAGCCTTGGTTTCCTCTGCTGTGAGGACAAGATAGCCCTGCTCAAGGCCTCCAGGGTGCTTGCACCAGTGGGCGCTCATCACAAGGCGATGTTTTCCCCATCTTTGGGTGCTGTTCGTGGGCTGCTGGGACAGCATGCCTGACCTCAGGTTCCCACCTGACAAGCCGCCCGACAGCAGCAGAGACCTATTGCAGGCAGCCTTGGGGCCTCGTGAGCTTTGAGGATTATTTAGTATAGCAGGAGACCCAGTGTGTCAGGTGAGACAGCCAAAGAAGTTTGACAGGAGAAGTCAGATGGAAAACAAGGCTGGGGCGGCTTGTGTGGTTGTAGTGCAGCGCTTAGAGGGCCGAGTCTGTAGTGGTGTGCTCTGACCTCTGCGTGGTTAGAGGGCC
>NC_022012.1:81017736-81041774 GCF_000317375.1 Microtus ochrogaster | reverse complement strand
GTGAGTCTGTAGGTGGTGTGCTCTGACCTCTCTATGGTTAGAGGGCCGTGAGTCTGTAGGTGGTGTGCTCTGACCTCTCTATGGTTAGAGGGCCGAGTCTGTAGTGGTGTGCTCTGACTTCTCCGTGGTTAGAGGGCCGTGAGTCTGTAGTGGTGTGCTCTGACCTCTCCGTGGTTAGAGGGCCGTGAGTCTGTAGGTGGTGTGCTCTGACCTCTCTATGGTTAGAGGGCCGAGTCTGTAGTGGTGTGCTCTGACCTCTGCGTGGTTTTATTTGACAGGAAAAGGTAGTGTTTACTCATAAGACTGGAAGTCCAAAAACAAAAACATCATTTAGTGCATAGGTGACATGGAAGACTGAAACTGGTCTTGTGGCATGGTCTCATGTCCATCCCTGTACGGGTACATGCTTAAACATGAATATCAGGGCATGCCTTGTTTGTCCCATCTTCCTTGTCTTGTGGCTGGAGATAGAGTTCTTGCCTAGTGTGTGTGTGGCCCTGGGTTTCATCACTGACACCATAAACAAACAATAGTCTAAGCCGCAAACTCAAAATCAGACGCCTTAAATCATCATATCCCATTAATGCCTCTCACTACTCTGTTCTCAGGAGCTTGTGTTCTCTCTCTTGTTCCTTTGGTGGGAACATAAGGGTTTCCAGGACAGGAAGTCTATCATGGCTTCATTTATTCCTGTGCTTTCCTCTCTCATCTACCGCTCTTTACTTGCTAATTCTGCATGGGGAGTGTGTGTGTGTGTGTGTGTGTGTGTGTGTGTGTGTGTGTGTGTGTGTATGTCGGTGCATGTGGAGACCAGAAGGTCCTGCAGCAGCCTGAACCTGTGCACCCTGACCGTGTCCACTCTGCTGACTCTGTTGTTTTTTCCCTCAGGTGAAGGAGTGGCTCTGTTTGAACTGTCAGATGCAGAGGGCTCTGGGAATGGACATGACCACTGCGCCTCGATCCAAGAGCCAGCAGCAGCTACACTCCCCAGCCCTGTCCCCTGCCCACTCCCCAGCCAAACAGCCTCTGGGGAAGCCAGAGCAAGAGAGATCCCGGGGCCCAGGGGCCACACAGTCTGGTCCCCGCCAGGCTGAAACAGCCAGGGCCACCTCAGTCCCTGGGCCTACCCAGGCAACTGGCCCTCCAGAGGTGGGGAGGGTGTCTCCTCAGCCCCCCGTCTCTACCAAGCCTTCCACAGCTGAGCCCAGGCCACCTGTAGGAGAGGCCCAAGGCAAAAGTGCCACCACAGTGCCCTCTGGGCTTGGTGCTGGTGAACAGCCCCAGGAGGGCCTCACCGGGAAACTCTTCGGCCTTGGAGCATCACTACTGACCCAGGCGAGCACCCTTATGTCTGTGCAGCCAGAGGCTGACTCCCAGGGCCAGCCTTCCCCCAGCAAGGGGCCTCCCAAGATCGTCTTCAGTGATGCCAGCAAGGAGGCTGGCCCAAGACCCCCAGGCTCAGGGCCTGGGCCCGGGCCAGCACCTGGAGCCAAAACTGAGCCTGGGGCAAGAACAGGTCCTGGACCAGGGCCTGGAGCCCTGGCAAAAACTGGAGGAACAGCCAGTCCAAAGCATGGCAGAGCAGAACATCAGGCAGCATCCAAGGCTGCTGCCAAGCCAAAGACCACGCCGAAGGAAAGGGCCACATGCCCACTGTGCCAAGCTGAGCTCAATGTGGGTAGCAAGGGTCCGGCCAACTACAACACCTGCACTACCTGCAAGCTCCAGGTGTGCAACCTGTGTGGCTTCAACCCCACGCCCCACCTGGCTGAGGTAAGGAACCTGGGAACTAGGTTGACAGGGCGGGGCCTAGAGTATGGGAAAGGAGGCACAAAAGAGCCAGGACACAAGGGAGCCACAGAGAACTGGGGCTGCAGTGGTTAAAGGGCCACACTAACAGCCAGTGCTACAGAGGGGTCATAATCCACTTCCTGCCCCTGCTTCATGCTCCAGCCCTTTCCCTCAGAACTGTCACAGTAGGTGGGGTTAACCATAGCTACTGGCTCTCACTGGCTGGCCAGCATTGTGGGGCTGAGTCCAGGCTTAGGAGGCCTTTCCTGAGAGCATGGCCTTAATGAGAGATGTCAACCTCTTGGATCAGGTAGGAAGACCCTGCTATGGATCTATGATTCTCTCAAGGGTAGGGAGTTGAAGGTTATGTCGCACGGGGCAGAAGGCTGTTGCACACCTTGGGGCTTCAGGCTTTCTCGCCGAGAAATAGACTGTTTCCTTCCACCCCGGTGTCAGACCAGCCAGCTGGTATCTATATTTGATCCTCTCTCTCGAGGTCATGGGTATCAATGTTTACTTGTCAAAGCCCTTGCCTTTCATCTACATGTTTTCTCCTGGGTAGGCTTGAGCTGTCCTTGGGGATAGGATGCTCAAAAGTGCTTTTCCCCATAGGAAAACTTGAGGAAAGCCAGGGATGAAGATACACACTCTTCCCTCTGTTTCTGCTCCAGAAACGTATACTGGGCCCTGGGCTGAGCCAAGGAGAAGGAGAAAGAAGCCTGGTATTGGGCCTGATGTTCTTGTCAAGCAGGCAGTCCTGGAAAGGCCTGAAAGACAGAAGTACCCAGGCAAAGCTAGAACATCCTGGGCCTTGTGTTTCTGCTTGTTCTTGCCCTAATCCTGTTACTTCTTTCCCTTGCCAGGGACCACCCATGTAAAAACCATGGCCACCTTTGGGGAGGAGTAGCCCCGAGTGAAATGGTACCCACCACACACCTTCCTTTGTTTTGTTTTTTGAGACAGGATTTCTCTGTGTAGCCCTGGTTGTCCTGGAACTCACTCTGTAGGCCAGGTTGGCCTTGAACCCATAGAGATCCGCCTGTCTCCCCAGTCCTGGGATTAAAGGTGTGTGCCACCACCACCTGGCCAAATGGAACTCTTTATGTGCTACTCATAAAGAGTAGCCCTTTGTGCCCGACACTACTACCTGTCCAAGCTGGAGACTCAGTGGGTCGTTGGAGGACACTTGGTCTGGCCAGCGGTGAGGAGGGGTTTACCAAGGGAGTCTCCAGGTGCTTCCAGGGCACTTCTAGGTATAAGCTCACTCTGGTCAGGTGGGATGCTCTGACACAGAGGGACCATGAGCCCCAGTGGACTCTTAAGCTAACCCGATTCGGAAGCCCTTATCCCCAAGAGACTTCTCAGCCCATTTTTCTCAGTAAGCAGGATGTGCTTAGAGGGAGGGGGAGCTGTCTATCCAAGAGCATAAATGTTCCTGACAGCTCCTTTTGGCAGCCTCTGGGGCAGGCCACAGTAAATGCTGGATCAGCCCAAACGAAAGTGTTCCAGTCATGTGGGCACTTGAGATGAGGCATCTGAATTCTAATCCAGGCTTCTCTTTATCTGCTTGGTCCCAGATTTTCTGGACTCTGGGTCTTCTGCCTCTCAGCAGGCAGCATTACCTACTCCCATGCCCTGCTATCCTATACCCAGCTGTCTGTCCCATGCTCCTGCCCTGCCGTCCCATACCCTGCTGTTTGTCCCATGCCCTGCCTCGGAGCCACCTCCTTGAACAGTGCAGTCCTTGCCTCCATAGTCTTATAGGTTCCATGAGCCTGAACATGGTGTGGCTGATGGGGCACTGGTCCTACCTCCTCCCAAAGTCAGCCCATCTGCCTCTGTGCCTGATGCTTCTAACAGCAGTCAAGGAAGGGATAGCCCCCAATCCTTTTCTTTCAGTAGCTCTGTCTATTGATGCCACTGTCCTCAGACGGGCTATGGCTGCTCTGAGGAAGGTGTGGACCAGCAGTCCCAGTGCCCTTTCCTGTGGAAACACTACTATTGTCCATCACCCTCAGCTCCTCTCACCTCAGCATCCACCCTCAGACCAAGCCCCCATAACCCCACATCCTGCTGTTGGAAGAATCTGGTCTCTGCTCTCCATCCAGTGGCCACAGCCCTGGACCGCTCTATCTTTTCCTCCCATCTACACATTTATCAAAAGTTGCTGCAGGTTCAGCTGCCTTGGATGTGTGGCTGCCTCTGCATAGCTGGTGGGGAGGGACTGCTGCATGGTGACCCCATTCCTTCCTTCCAGTGTGGCTTCACTGGAGTCTCTAACTAGGCCATGGGCATTCTTTGATCTCACCCCCGAATGGTCACTTGTTTGGAGCAACTTTGTGCTTCCCTGTGACCTAGTTTGTACTGCTTGGTCAGAGGCTACCGATTCTTCACAGGTGCTAAGAGAGCCACCCTGCCTTGGAGTGAGGCAGCAGAGTCAGCATGCTGGGCCTTGTGCACATCACGGGAGCTAGTCTGCTGGTGCTGAGCCAGCTGTTAGCTCAGCGGGACCCAGCTGTGTCTCTGCACACACTGTAAGGCACCTCGGCATCCATGTACAGGGAGTGACAGACTCACTCGCAGCTCCCTATTGTCTTCCCTCAGGCAAACCCCAATAAGTTGGCCATTTTCCTCAACATCTGCAGCTGTAAAAATCTTTCCCCTTCTTTCTAGATAGAGTCCAGAGAATAGCACAGAAGAATCACTAAAGTTGGACCAATTTTGCTTGAAACTTCTTCTGAAGAAGGCAGCCTCAGTGCTCTGTAATGGGTCATTTCATAATTAAGAGTGCTGATTCCAACTTCTTTCTAACCTATTCATCTTTTTGAAAGATAATAGTACCCTCTGGCTTATTTTCTAGCTGACTTTCAGGTTAGTAGTATGAAGACATTAGTGGGATTGTTATAGTAATATCACCACTTTCTCATTTTCATCGCCAAAATTTCAGTTGTGTCCTTGAAAGACCAAGCTTTCCTGGGCAAATGGCCTTGCACCTGTGACATGCAGGACTAGACTGGTCTTAGGGACAGAGGCTACAGTGTGGACATGAAGGATAAAGCACAGCCGCCTCCTGCTTCACCTCAGGCTGTCTCTGGGGTGGCAATCTCAGAGAATCCTGTTTCTTCCCATGGGGTGTCCATGTGAGCTGCTGTACCTCAGGCACATATCCAGGTCCTCATAGTCATCAGTCCTTAGGTGTCCTAGAGAGAATCTCCATGACGGGAGGAAGAATCCTCACAAGGCCCCCATAACCTGGATGTCAGCGAGCACTGAGACCAGCCAGGCTCTGTTCCTGAAAGTACTGTATAGGGAATGGGCACATTTGGTACTAGGGCACAAGAGAGCACATCGCAGCTTCAAGGGAGCACAGTGGAGACACTGAGTAAGGCTCTCCGTGTAGGAGGCACAGATCCAGAAAGGAAGAGTTTGCCCGTATCCAGTGGCATGGGATGGAGTGGACATCACACAATCATAAAGGACCAGCAGCACCGCGGCTGGCCATGCGTGTGGCCCAGCGTCCGAGTCCTTAGCTTCTGGTGTCCATTTATTTTGTGGAGTCTTTTAGAGGAAGGAGGTTGGTTCTGAGAGACAGAATCTCACTTTTTAGCCCATGCTGGCCTCAAAATCATGGCAACTGTCTTGCCTCAGCCTCCCAAGTACTAAGATTAGAGACATGAGTCACCATACTCGGCTCCCCCGGGGTTCGTCCTCGCTGCCTCTGGTCCAGCAGTATATAGGGCTAGGGAGGTATAGGTCAGGATGGTGTCGCAGTAACTGGCACACAAAGAAGCTCCACAAATAAAGAGAACATGTGGCCCTTGGCCTCATTCAGACAGTAGCAGACAATGTAGGGAGAATGCCCAGCATCCCACAGCCCCACAGTCTCCATATCCCCACTAGTCAGTGGTTCAAAGGCTAAGTTCTCACATGCTTTGGGATTAACCCATACCCAACCCCTTAACTTCCTTCCTGTTCTGTGTGGGTTGGGAGCAATAATAACGATCTCAGTCTTCCGGAAAAACCAGACAAGGTACTACACCTTGTTTACTTGTGTGACAGTGACACCTGAGCCACTGCGCCCCTGGTACATGCACCCATGGGTCCCATCTTGAGCTAATCACTGTTTTTGGGAAACTTGCATCTTCCTGTCCCCAGATGGACTAACAGAGACAAGACAAGAGGTGGTCATCAGTCTCCCCATTGTTCTCTGGCTGCTTCCCGAAAGAGCTAAGCAAAAGGGATGAATAGACATCCATTCTCCTACTGCTGGGGCTGGGTGAGGCTTCGCAAGGGAGATATTCATATTCTGAGCAGGTGAATGAGGAAAGTAAAGAAATAAAGACTAAAGTGATGGGGGCTGCAGAGATAGCTCAGCTGTTAAGAGCACTAGCTGCTCTTCCAGAGGACCTGGGTTCAATTCCCAGCACCCACGTGACAGCTCACAACTGTCTGTAACTCCAGTTGCCCTCACATAAACATATATGCAGGCAGAATACAATGCACATTTAAAAAAAAAAGGCTAAGAAAGAGAATGAATGGGTGTGAGTGGAAGATCAAGGAAAGAAAGAATAAGGGGTGGGGCGGGGGCACATTGGGGTGGGGACTGAGATGAAGGTTTGGGACCTCAACAGCCGTGCTCCAACTCCTAGGCACAGATGTTCTGCATGGCCAGCCTTTCACTCGTCCCTGGGACCCAGGAAGTATAAGCTTTGCCTGGTCTCTGGCTCCACTCCTCCCAGCCCCAGCACCTTGTCCACTCCTCTTCCCACTCCTGCTGGGCTGGGGAAGGCCTCCAGCAGTCAGGTCAGGAGTTTATTCTTAGCTCTTTCTTCACACCGCTCCTTCTTTTCATCCACCCTTTCTCCCCACTTACGAAAGCAGAGCACCACCCAGAAGCCTTTGTGAAAAAAAATGCCTGTGAAGGAGTAGCCCACGACTGTAGGTGGCATGCCCTACTAAAGGCCTTACTGTGGGCTCAGATAAGCAGGCCTCTGCAGGGCCTGGCCCAGGACACTGGGGTTGCCTCTGTCCGCACTACTCCTCCAAAGCACCTTACTATGTTTTAGATGGCTGCTTCCGGAGTGGGTTCTGCAGGTCAGAGATGGGATCAGAGTTTTGTCTGAGGCAGCAAAGGCAACAGGACACCACTTTTTCCTATACCTTGGCTCTGTGACCCCTGGTTCTCATAATGATCCCTCCTAATGGCATAGCTACTGGTAGGAGCCCATGTCTACACACCCAGGATGAGCAGCAGCAAACAGGAAGGTGTGTCAAACTTCTGCACCCCAGAGCCAGGAGTGAAATGAGTGGTCAGTAGGGTCCCGTTCTGGCCATGAGTGGTCAGTAGGGTCCCGTTCTGGCCATGAGTGGTCAGTAGGGTCCCGTTCTGGGCTGGACTGTAATCCTCATTTCCCATCACCCTTTGCAACCAAGGCAAGGCATCAAATTCTGATCCTGAACCAGGATCCTGGAAGACATACACCTATCAGCCTAGACCTGCGCAGGAACCACCCATTCAGAGGCCAGGGATGCCCAAGCCTTACCCCTGTGCATCTGGCTGGGATTTGAATGATCTATTTATTTTTATTTTATGTGCATTGATATTTTGCCAGCATGTGTGAGGGTATGGGTTCCCCTGGAACTGGAGTTGCACAGATAGGTGTAAACTGCCACGTGGGTGCTGGGAACTGAACCCAGGTCCTCTGCAAGAGCAGATAGTGCTCTTAACCGCTGAGCCATCTCTCCAGCCCCCTCTGGCTGGGATTTGAAGAATTGACTTGTAGGATGCTGAAGACTTTGCTGCTGATTCCTGTGTCCTATTTATCATGGCTTGTTTGAAGCTGTGGGTTCTGGAAGGGCCTGTATCCCTTATCTCAGTAGCCAAATTCCTAACGAAGGAACTTAAGAGAAATTTGTTTTGACCCATGGTTTAGAGGGGACCATGGTAGCTGGGGTAGCACAGTTTGTGGCGGTGGAAGCTTATAACACAGCCTTATTCATATCTTACCAGATCAGGAAGCAGGAAGTTTGATCTGAAACCAGAAGTAGATATCACCTTCTAAGTCCACCCCTAGCAACTCATTTCTGTTAGTTATGAGCCATGATCAAAGGTTCCTCAACCTCCAAACAGCTCTACCAGCTACTGACCAAGTATTCAAACATGTTCGCCTATGGGGAACAGCATACATTCAAATTGTGGCAGTGCTGGTCCCCGTTTGTCTGTTTTCACCACGACTGTGTCTTCAGCCTTTAGCCCTGGTCTTAAAACTGCTGGTGGATTTTGAGAGTGGTTACTGATGACCAAGAATTGATGCCACTCCAGCTCCGGAAGGAGCAGGGCTCTTGGCCCAAGATCCACCACATTCGGTTCTCCACCGAGGGACAGTCCAGAGCCAGCAGACACGGTTCTCCACCGAGGGACAGTCCAGAGCTAGCAGACATGGTTCTCCGCTGAGGGACAGTTCAGAGCCCTGGACACATGCAGTCCTCTCTGTGGGGTTCTTTGCTAGCTTTAGACAAGGAGGCTTGGGCTGGAAGTGTGAGCAAAGACTGCTCAGTGCTGACTCCACACAGGGCTGCACTTAGTCTTTCCTGGCCCCAGAAGTCTGCCCCAGCTGAGCCTAGCCCTGACCTGGGGAAGGAAAGGGCAGGATGGTGTCAGAGCACAGAAGGAGGAGGCAGGGAAAGGGCAGTCCCTCTAGGACACATGGCCTCTGTGTCTGAATGCCTTTTCTATTCTGCAGGACCTCTTGGCTTCTGAACCCATACAGCCCCTGAATTACAATTCAGTCCTTGAGGTTGGGGCCCTGGCTTTCCCTGTGTTTCATCCCAAACCTTTGTAATTTTTTATTGTTTCTGTTCCCTGTTAATTGTCTTTTTATGGCCCAGTGAAAATATCTCTATGGATTAAGAAAGAAACCTTTTTAACTTGTCATTTGTGTTTTGACTTTATATATGTCCCTGAGAAGTTTATAATTTGGGGTAGTATATCTGTCAGTTTTTCTCTTTATGCCTTTGTTATCATGCTTTAAAAGACTTTCTCAGGCTGGGGGAATGGCTCAGTGGCTCAGTGGTACAGTGTGTGTTTAAATTGTGCAAGGCTCTGGTTCGGTCACCAAGAGGAGTCTGTCTCCTTTCCTCCCTGAAGGCTATGGAGAATCGTGGAAACACTCTCTGCTCACTCTTGTATCTGGGATTCTCATCCGATACCTCCCTTCTTTTTCATTACAGAAAACAGAGTGGCTCTGTCTGAACTGCCAAACCAAGCGGCTGTTGGAGGGCAGCCTGGGAGAGCCAGCCCCCATGCCTCTGCCCACCTCACAGCAGCCCCCTGCAGGAGTCCCTCACCGTGCAGCTGGACCAGCCCCTCCGAAGCAGAAAGGACCACAGGGGCTGGGCCAGCCAACAGGCTCCTCACCTGCCAAGGCCAGCCCTCAGGCCGCCAAGGCCAGTCCTCAGGCCACCAAGGCCAGTCCTCAGGCCGCCAAGGCCAGTCCTCAGGCCGCCAAGGCCAGTCCTCAGGCCACCAAGGCCAGCCCTCAGGCCAAGCCCCTCAGGGCTTCTGAACCTAGCAAGACCTCTAGCAGTGCCCAGGAAAAGAAGACAGGGATCCCAGTTAAAGCTGAACCTGTGCCGAAGCCACCTCCAGAGACCACTGTGCCTCCTGGGACTCCTAAAGCAAAAAGTGGGGTGAAAAGGACTGAACCCGCCACCTCAGTCATCAAGCCTGTTCCAGAAGCTTCCAAGGGTGGGGAGGCTGAGGTCAGTTCTATTCAATTTCCAGGAATCCTGGCTTTCAGACAGTTTGGGGACGGCCTTGCCTACCAGAGGGGCTCAGGTTGTAAGCTTGAGATAAATCTATTTGGGACCTCAGAGACACCCCACCTGAAAGAAGGCCTAAATTAAATTTCAGCAGATTGCTGGGTGTGTTGGCTCACACTTTTAACCCCAGCACTTCAGAGGCTGAGGCAGTCAAATCTCTGTGAGTTCGAGGCTAGCCTGGTCTACGTAGTGAGTTCCAGGACAGCCAGAACCATGTAGATAGCCCCTCATCTCAAAAAAAAAAAAAAAATTAACAACAACCAAAAAGTTTGGCAGGTCTGAAGGTTGTGAGATTGAAACATGTCTTGAGTTGGGCATCTTGCTGATTTCCTACTCTTTGATCCAGTAAAGTTTCTCTTTGGAGATCTACTTTGCTGAGGAATCTGTAAGTTATTCAAAGAGCAGCCCTTGGGAAATGGAGGACCCTGCCCGTGGCCCCTGGGATTGATTGAGGGGCTAGGAGTAAACACCTGCTTCTCATCCTACTGCAGGAACCCGGCAGCAAGCCTCACTCTCAGGACCTGTCTCGAAGCCCCCAGAGCCTCAGCGACACAGGCTATTCTTCCGATGGCGTATCCAGCTCCCAGAGTGAGATCACAGGGGTCGTACAGCAAGATGTGGAGCAACTGGACAGTGCAGGGGTGACGGGGCCACGTCCACCCAGCCCCTCAGAGCTCCACAAAGTGGGAAGTAGCATGCGCCCTTCACTAGAGACCCAGGCGGTGGCTCCCAGTGGTGAGTGGAGCAAGCCACCCCGCAGCAGCGCGGCTGAGGACCAGAAACGGCGTCCCCACTCCCTGTCCATCATGCCTGAGGCCTATGACTCTGATGAAGAGCTGGGGGATATCCTAGAGGAGGAAGATGACTCTCTGGCATGGGGGCACCAGAGGGAACAGCAAGACACAGCCGAGTCTTCGGATGACTTTGGCAGCCAGCTAAGGCATGACTATGTGGAAGACAGCAGCGAGGGAGGCTTGTCTCCTCTTCCACCCCAGCCCCCTGCCCGGGCAGAACTGACCGATGAGGAGTTCATGCGGCGGCAGATCCTGGAAATGAGTGCTGAGGAAGACAACCTGGAGGAAGATGAAGCTGCTGTCTCTGGGCGCAGCCTGGCCAAGCATAGCACCCAGAAGGGAAGTGCCAGAGCCAGGCCTGAATCTAGCCAAGAATCGGTAGCAGTGCCCAAGAGGCGCCTACCCCATAATGCCACCACGGGCTATGAGGAACTACTTTCTGAGGAAGGCCCAGCAGAGCCCACTGATGCCAGTGGAGCCCTTCAGGGAGGTCTTCGCCGCTTTAAAACCATTGAGCTCAATAGCACAGGTAGCTATGGTCATGAGCTGGACCTGAGTCAAGGTCCTGATCCCAGCCTGGACCGGGAACCTGAGCTGGAAATGGAGAGCCTGACAGGCTCCCCTGAAGACCGCTCTCGCGGGGAGCACTCCTCTACCCTGCCTGCTTCCACACCTAGCTATACATCTGGCACCTCACCCACCTCCCTGTCTTCGCTCGAGGAAGACAGTGACAGCAGCCCTAGCCGCCGACAGAGGTTGGAAGAAGCGAAGCAGCAGCGCAAGGCCCGGCACCGCTCCCACGGGCCCCTGCTACCCACTATCGAGGACTCCTCGGAGGAGGAGGAGCTTAGAGAGGAGGAGGAGCTGCTGCGCGAGCAGGAGAAGATGCGGGAGGTGGAGCAGCAGCGGATCCGCAGCACAGCCCGCAAGACCAGGCGCGACAAGGAAGAACTTCGGGCTCAGCGGCGACGCGAACGCTCCAAGACACCACCTAGCAACCTGTCACCCATCGAAGATGCATCTCCCACAGAGGAGCTGAGGCAGGCAGCAGAGATGGAGGAGCTACACCGCTCTTCCTGCTCTGAGTACTCCCCTTCCCCTTCCCTTGACTCAGAGACTGAGACCCTGGATGGTGGCCCCACACGACTCTACAAATCGGGCAGCGAGTACAACCTGCCCGCCTTTATGTCCCTCTACTCACCCACTGAGACACCGTCGGGCAGCTCCACCACGCCCAGTTCTGGACGGCCCCTAAAGAGTGCTGAGGAGGCCTATGAGGATATGATGAGAAAAGCCGAGCTGCTCCAGCGACAGCAGGGCCAGGTGGCAGGGGCTCGGGGGCCCCATGGTGGCCCCGCTCAGCCCACAGGCCCCCGGGGGCAGGGCTCTTTTGAATATCAAGACACCCAAGACCATGATTATGGCAGGGCTGCCCAGCCTGCTGCGGAAAGCACACCCGCAGGCCTTGGAGCAGCTGTCTACGAAGAGATCCTTCAGACATCGCAGAGCATAGCCCGCATGCGGCAAGCCTCCTCGCGGGATCTGGCTTTCACTGAGGACAAGAAGAAGGAGAAGCAATTTCTGAACGCTGAGAGTGCATACATGGACCCAATGAAGCAAAATGGTGGCCCACTGACCCCTGGTACTAGCCCTACCCAACTTGCCGCTCCTGTGTCATTTTCCACTTCTACCTCCTCAGATAGCAGCGGAGGCCGAGTTATTCCTGATGTCCGAGTCACTCAGCATTTTGCAAAAGAGCCTCAGGATCCTCTCAAGCTCCACAGCTCTCCTGTGTCCTCCAGCTTAGCCTCCAAGGAAGTAGGCATGACCTTCTCCCAGGGCCCTGGGACTCCAGCCACCACAATCATGGCCCCTTGTCCATCCAGCCTTCCCCGAGGGTATATGACGCCACCCTCCCCAGCTGGCACAGAGCGTATCCTGTCACCATCTTCCACAGCACACAGCTATGGACAGACCCCAACCACTGCTAACTATGGGTCCCAAACAGAAGAGCTGCCCCAGGCTCCCAGTGGCCCTCCTGCAGGTGGACGGGCCCCCAGAGAGAAGCCTGTGAGTGGAGCTGATGCTGAGGCTGGTGCCCCCCAATCTTCTCGGGGATATTCTTACTTTACAGGCTCTAGCCCACCTCTCTCTCCATCTACACCCTCAGAGAGCCCCACATTCTCACCCGGCAAGCTGGGCCCAAGGGCCACAGCAGAGTTCTCTACACAGACACCAAGCCTAACACCTTCCCCGGACACTCCGCGGAGCCCTGGCACGCCCTCCCCCATGGTAGCCCAGGGCACACAGACACCACACCGACCGAGTACTCCGCGCTTGGTGTGGCAGCAGTCTTCCCAGGAGGCTCCCGTCATGGTCATCACGCTAGCGTCAGATGCTTCTAGCCAGACCAGAACGGTACATGCCAGTGCCTCTACTTCCCCACTGTGCTCACCTACTGACACTCAGCCCACCTCCCATAGCTACAGCCAGACAACACCCCCAAGTGCATCGCAAATGCCCTCAGAAGCAGCCGGGCCACCTGGTTTCCCACGAGCACCCAGTGCTGGTGCAGACGGACCTCTGGCACTATATGGCTGGGGTGCCCTCCCCGCTGAAAACATCTCCTTATGCCGGATCTCCTCTGTCCCTGGAACATCTAGAGTCGAGCCAGGCCCCAGGCCCCCAGGCAGTGCAGTGGTAGATCTTCGCACAGCTGTCAAGCCCACGCCCATTATCCTCACCGACCAGGGTATGGATCTGACCTCTCTTGCGGTGGAAGCAAGGAAGTATGGCCTTGCCCTGGATCCAATTCCAGGACGCCAGTCAACTGCTGTTCAGCCTCTGGTTATCAACCTCAATGCCCAAGAACAGACCCATACCTTCCTGGCCACTGCCACGACTGTGAGCATCACCATGGCCTCATCTGTGCTCATGGCTCAGCAAAAGCAGCCGGTGGTATATGGAGACCCTTTCCAGAGCCGCCTTGACTTTGGCCAGGGTTCAGGTAGCCCTGTATGCCTGGCCCAGGTCAAACAAGTAGAGCAGGCTGTCCAGACAGCCCCATACCGAGGTGGGCCCCGGGGAAGACCCAGGGAGGCCAAGTTTGCCAGGTATAACCTTCCGAACCAGGTAGCACCTCTGGCCAGAAGGGACATTTTGATTACTCAGGTGGGCACCGCCCAGAGTGTTAGCCTCAAGCCCGGACCAGTGCCAGAGCCTGGTGGTGAACCCCACCGGGCTACTCCTGCAGAGCTCCGGTCACATGCTCTGCCGGGTGCCCGGAAGCCACACACAGTGGTGGTGCAGATGGGAGAGGGCACAGCGGGCACCGTGACTACACTGCTCCCAGAAGAGCCAGCGGGTGCCCTGGACCTCACTGGGATGAGGCCTGAGAGCCAACTGGCATGCTGTGACATGGTCTACAAGTTTCCCTTTGGCAGTAGCTGCACTGGCACCTTCCATCCTGCCCCCAGTGCACCTGACAAGAGTGTGGCAGATGCTACCCTGCCCAGCCAAAGCAGTGGCCCCTTCTACAGTCCCAGAGACCCTGAGCCCCCTGAGCCCCTCACCTTCCGGGCACAGGGGGTAGTAGGACCTGGGCCCCATGAAGAACAGAGGCCCTACCCACAGGGCCTGCCTGGAAGGTTATATTCCTCCATGTCTGATACCAATTTGGCTGAAGCTGGCCTCAACTACCATGCCCACAGGATTGGGCAGCTCTTCCAGGGCCCTGGAAGAGAGTCAGCTGTGGACCTCAGCTCACTGAAGCACTCTTACAGCTTAGGTTTTGCAGACGGACGCTACTTAGGGCAGGGCTTACAGTATGGCTCATTCACGGACCTGCGTCACCCCTCAGACCTTTTAGCTCATCCACTTCCCATGCGACGCTATAGCTCAGTGTCAAATATCTATTCAGACCACCGGTATGGCCCACGGGGAGATGCAGTTGGCTTTCAGGAGGCCAGTCTGGCCCAGTACAGTGCCACCACAGCCCGAGAGATCAGCCGTATGTGTGCTGCCCTCAACTCCATGGACCAGTACGGCGGACGGCACGGTAGTGGAGGTGGTGCACCTGACCTGGTGCAGTACCAGCCCCAGCATGGGCCAGGACTCAGTGCCCCGCAGGCTCTGGCTCCCCTCAGATCTGGCCTCCTTGGCAACCCCACCTACCCAGAGGGGCAGCCAAGCCCTGGGAACCTTGCTCAGTATGGGCCTGCAGCAAGCCAGGGAACCACAGTCAGACAGCTGCTCCCATCCACAGCAACCGTGCGTGCAGCCGATGGTATGATCTACTCAACTATCAATACTCCAATTGCTGCAACCCTGCCCATCACCACCCAGCCTGCCTCAGTACTGAGGCCCATGGTGCGTGGTGGCATGTACAGGCCTTATGTATCTGGTGGAGTCACAGCTGTGCCCCTCAGCAGCCTGACCCGTGTGCCCATGATTGCTCCTCGGGTACCTCTTGGGCCAGCAGGGCTATACCGATATCCTGCACCAAGTCGATTCCCCGTTGCTTCTAGCATCCCACCTGCTGAAGGGCCTGTTTATCTGGGAAAGCCTGCTGCTGCCAAGACCTCAGGGGCAGGGGGCCCGCCAAGGCCAGAGCTACCAGCAGGGGCTGCTCGTGAAGAACCTCTCTCCACAACTGCCCCTGCTGTCATCAAGGAAGCCCCAGTAGCCCCTACCCCGGTCCCCGCACCTGGCCAGAAGCCACCAGGAGATGTCGCTGCCGCAGGGGGTGGCGGTGGAGTCCTCAGCCGACCTGGGGCTGAGAAGGAGGAAGCATCTCAGGAGGAACGGCAGCGGAAGCAACAGGAGCAGCTGTTGCAGCTGGAGCGGGAGCGGGTGGAGTTGGAAAAGCTGCGACAGTTGCGGCTGCAGGAGGAGCTGGAGCGAGAGAGAGTAGAACTGCAGCGGCACCGTGAGGAAGAACAGTTGCTGGTGCAGCGAGAGTTGCAGGAGCTGCAGACCATCAAGCAACACGTGCTGCAGCAGCAGCAAGAAGAACGCCAGGCTCAGTTTGCACTGCAGCGGGAGCAGCTGGCACAGCAGCGGCTGCAGCTGGAGCAGATCCAGCAACTGCAGCAGCAGCTGCAGCAGCAGCTAGAGGAACAGAAACAGCGGCAGAAGGCCCCCTTTCCTCCAACCTGTGAGGCACCTAGCCGAGGGCCTCCACCAGCTGCTACCGAGCTGGCCCAGAATGGCCAGTACTGGCCACCATTGACCCACCCAGCCTTCATTGCCATGGCAGGCACCGAAGGACCTGGGCAACCTCGTGAGCCAGTGCTACACCGGGGCCTCCCCAGCTCTGCCTCAGACATGTCACTGCAAACTGAGGAGCAGTGGGATGCAGGCCGCAGCAGCATCAAGAAACGTCACTCAATGCCACGCCTGAGAGATGCCTGTGAGGCAGAGTCAGGACCCGAACCCTGCACGGTCAGGAGGATTGCAGACAGCAGCGTTCAGACAGATGAGGAGGAGGGTGAGGGCCGCTACATTCTGACCCGGAGGCGCAGGACACGGCGCAGCGCTGACTGTAGTGTGCAGACAGATGACGAGGACAATGCCGAATGGGAGCAGCCTGTGCGCCGCCGCAGGTCTCGTCTTTCCCGCCACTCAGACTCAGGTTCTGACAGCAAGCATGATGCCACTGCCTCATCCGCTGCTGCCACCTCTGCAAGGGCCATGAGCAGCATAGGCATCCAGACCATTAGTGACTGCTCCGTACAGACGGAGCCTGACCAGCTGCCCAGGGTCTCTCCAGCCATCCATATCACAGCCGCCACGGACCCCAAGGTGGAGATCGTCAGATACATATCAGCCCCAGAAAAGACTGGGCGTGGGGAGAGTCTGGCCTGCCAGACAGAACCAGATGGGCAGGCCCAGGGTGTAGCTGGGCCACAGCTTATAGGACCAACTGCCATCAGCCCCTACCTGCCTGGCATCCAGATAGTCACCCCAGGACCCCTAGGCAGATTTGAGAAGAAGAAGCCGGATCCTCTGGAGATTGGGTACCAGGCCCACCTGCCTCCGGAGTCCCTCTCACAGCTTGTGAGCCGCCAGCCTCCTAAGTCTCCACAAGTGCTCTACTCGCCAGTGTCGCCCCTGTCCCCACACCGGCTCCTGGACACCTCGTTTGCTTCCAGTGAGAGGCTGAACAAGGCTCATGTGAGTCCCCAGAAGCACTTCATGCCCGACAGCACTCTTCGCCAGCAGACCTTGCCTCGCCCCATGAAGACCCTGCAGCGGTCCTTGTCTGACCCTAAGCCCCTCAGCCCCACCGCAGAGGAGTCCGCCAAAGAGAGATTCTCCCTCTACCAGCACCAGGGGGGACTAGGTAGCCAGGTATGGGCACAGGGGCTGGTCCAGGGTGGGGCAGGGGTCTATTTCTAGCCTGAGGGGTCCCAGAGGGAGGGGTTTCTTCTGGGGTGGGAATGGAGTCACGATTGGCTCCAAAAGCCCAGGGGAAGGAGTTGAGGAGTGAAGCTCCTCAGTGCACATCTGCCAGAGCCCAGAGCCCAACAAGGCTAGCCTGGACAAGCACAGATACACCTGGGCCCCCACAGCCATCTCCCCAGACACTACCAGAAACCTCAGCCTCTCCACAGCCCTGTCCCTTCACTGCCAGTACACTGTCCCTCTCTGTCACCTCCTTTCAGTCTTTCTCAGTTCTTGCCCCCCATCTAGGACCTTCCACTCCAAGCCTTATTTGTGGATATTAGGTAGGAAATCTGTAACACGGTTCAGGCTGCACTGTTCCACACTTCCCATCTCTAGATGGGCTTCACTGCCCCTAGCAGGCCCCGGCCTGTGGCCCAGCACTCAGGGCCCATCTGGAGGGCTGCAGGCACGCTCTGGGCTCTATTGTGTTCCCTATTCCTCCTTCCGCAGTAACTCTGCTTCCGTCTGTCTGTCCCCCTGATACAGCACAGGCTCCTTGTCTATGGCTTCGGTTTCCCGACCTGTTAGAACTGAGAGCCTGGCCATGGGCTTCAGTTGTGGGAGAGCTTGGAGACGCAGTGCAAGGTTGAGGAAGGCTGGCTTTTCCTGAAGTCTCTGAAGGTTTTGGGAGGTGAAACAGAACAAGATGTTTATTTCAGAGTTCCCAGGATACAGTGTGGGCCAATAGGCCAAAGGAAGAGACCCCAAGGAGAGGAGAGAGGAGCCAGAAGCACTGTGGGGTGTACACAGAGAAAAGCAGGGCACTGGGATAGGTTTATGAGGCGTGTAGTGAAGGGTCCTGGTAGGGTTGGCAAGGCGGGCAGATCAAAGAGGCAGAAAGGTGGTCCTGGCTCCAAGCACACAGGCCCCCGTGGGCTAGCCATGTGGGGCCAGGACACTGATGGACACTCAAGGTGTGTGGCCAAAATACGGAAAAATAGATGATGAGGATTTCAAAATGTGTCCCACAAAAGGCTAGATTTGTTTTCACATTTGAGGTCACACTGTTGTTTTCTTTGTGACACAGTGTGAACAGTGGGAAGTTTTTTACACGGCTGCTTGGCAAAACAAAAAGAAAAAGTTTTGGTGTCTGTCTCCAGTGTTTTCAGGGGTGTTTCAGTGTTTTCAGTTTTGGGTGGCATGTGAAATCCAGAAGAATGGGGCGTTCTGGAGGTAAAGCGAATTCAGGGTGGAGACTCTATCAGCACAGGTCTTTAGGGAAAGCAAAGCCTCTCCAGCCAGTGGAGAGGTGGACAGAGCACAGCAGGGCACTGAGCAGGAAGTTGTGCGCTGGAGAGAGGTCTAGCAAGCATAAGAGGTTGCTGGGTAGAGGGAGCAGGGTCTGGACTGGAGCACAGCTTAGGTGGGGCAGAGGTGGTGCAGGACCATTAGAGGGAGGTGGGCGGCAGCTGAGCAGCCTGCTGCTCTGGAGAGGAGTGAAGCAGGAAGCATAGACTTGGAGCCTGTACACAATTGACATGGGTAGCATTGCCCCTCCCTGTGATCCTGTTCTTAAAGGAGCCTGGGGCTCTAGCACCCTCTACTATACGTCTCCTTCCCTTGACTCCCACTGCCCTCAGCCACCACAGGGTGCTAGGTCCCAAACTTAGCCAGACCTTTCTTCTCACGTCAGTGACAGGCGAGCCTGCTGGAGATGTGCAGGGCTTCTTACAGCTGCTGTGCATAGCACAGGAAGCAATCCGACCCTTACCACCTACCTGCTGCCCAAAGCTTTGGAAAGGACTGCTAAATGATCATAGGCCTTCCCTTCATGGCAAAGAAGCCCAGACCAGAGGGGGGCAGGGTAGACCCTGAGGCTGCTTGGTAAAGCAGGGCATCAGCAATGTGGAGCCCAGCTCCTGTCTCAAAGAACCTCCAATCCTGGTTCTTCTACCCCATGCCTCAGCAAAGTCACCCACACCTTGGGTCTCAGTGCTGCCCACCCTTCCCTCTGTCTCAGGTGTCGGCGCTACCACCCAACGGCCTGGTCCGCAAGGTGAAGCGGACACTGCCCAGCCCCCCTCCAGAGGAAGCTCACCTTCCCCTGGCTGGCCAGGTGCCCTCACAGCTGTATGCAGCCAGTCTGCTGCAGCGAGGCTTGGCGGGGCCCACCACCGTCCCTGCTACCAAGGCCAGCCTGCTCCGGGAGCTGGACCGGGACCTGCGGCTGGTGGAGCATGAGTCCACCAAGCTGCGCAAGAAGCAGGCGGAGTTGGACGAGGAGGAGAAGGAGATTGATGCCAAGCTCAAGTACCTAGAGCTGGGCATCACCCAGCGCAAAGAGTCTTTGGCCAAAGACCGGGGTGGCCGTGACTATCCACCTTTACGTGGCCTTGGTGAGCATCAGGACTACCTGTCTGACAGCGAGCTCAACCAGCTGCGGCTCCAGGGTTGTACCACACCCGCTGGCCAGTATGTGGACTACCCTGCCTCTACTGCTGTGCCTGCCACCCCCTCTGGCCCCACTGCCTTCCAACAGCCCCGGTTCCCACCTGCAGCCCCACAGTACCCTGCAGGTGGTAGTGGACCAACTCAGAATGGATTTCCAGCCCACCAGGTACCCACCTACACTGGCCCTAGCACATACCCAGCTCCTACTTTCCCTCCTGGAACCAGTTATCCGGCTGAGTCTGGCCTGCCGAGCCAGCAGGCTTTCCACCCCACAGGCCATTATGCAGCCCCAAGTCCCATGCCAACCACACAGAGCACCCTTTATCCAGCCCAAGCTGACAGTCGTGCCCCCCACCAGAAGCCACGTCAGACCTCACTAGCTGACTTGGAGCAGAAGGTACCCACCAATTATGAGGTGATCACCAGCCCTGCTGTAACCATGTCGTCAGCCCCCTCTGAAACCAGCTACAGCAGTCCAGCAGTGAGCAGCAGCTATGAGCAAGGGAAAGCCCCAGAGCTTCCCCGGGGCAGTGACCGAAGCACTGTGAGCCAGAGTCCAGCCCCTACTTATCCCTCCGACTCCCATTACACCAGTCTGGAGCAGAATGTTCCTCGAAACTACGTGATGATCGATGACATCAGTGAGCTGACGAAGGACAGCACCCCCACTGCCACAGATAGCCAGCGGCTGGAGCCTTTGGGGCCAGGTGGAGTCAGTGGGCGTCCTGGGAAAGAGCCTGGAGAACCAGCTGCCATTGAGGGATCCACACTGCCCTGCTGCTATGGCAGAGGTGAGGAGGAATCTGAGGAGGACTCATATGACCCCCGTGGGAAATCGGGTCATCATCGGAGCATGGAGAGCAATGGCCGACCAGCTGGCACCCACTATTACAGCGACAGTGACTATAGACACGGGGCTCGAGCCGAGAAGTATGGTCCAGGGCCTATGGGGCCCAAGCATCCTTCTAAGAGTCTGGCCCCAGCTGCCATCTCCTCAAAGCGTAGCAAGCACCGGAAGCAAGGCATGGAGCAGAAGATCTCCAAGTTCTCACCTATTGAGGAGGCCAAGGATGTGGAGTCAGACCTGGCCTCCTATCCTACACCCACTGTGAGCAGCAGCCTGACCTCTCGGGGCAGGAAGTTCCAGGATGAAATCACCTATGGGCTCAAGAAGAATGTGTATGAACAGCAGAGGTACTACGGGGTGTCCAGCCGGGACGCCGCAGAGGAGGACGACCGCATGTATGGTGGTAGCAGCCGGTCCCGGGTGGCTTCCGCATACAGTGGGGAGAAGCTGTCTAGCCACGATTTCAGTGGCAGAGGCAAAGGGTATGAACGGGAACGGGAGGCTGTGGAGAGACTTCAGAAGGCGGGCCCCAAGCCTTCATCCCTGAGCACGGCCCACGGCCGGGCACGGCCCCCCATGAGGAGCCAGGCCTCTGAAGAGGAGAGCCCTGTCAGTCCCTTAGGGCGGCCCCGCCCTGCAGGGGGCACTCTTCCTCCTGGGGATACCTGCCCACAGTTCTGCTCCAGCCACTCCATGCCTGACGTCCAGGAACATGTCAAGGATGGACCACGGGCCCACGCGTATAAGCGTGAAGAAAGCTACATTCTGGATGATTCCCACTGCGTGGTTTCTGACAGTGAAGGTAATGGCAGCTGGGGGTGATTTCTGCAAATGCTCAGCATCTGGGGGTCTGCCTGGCTGTGGGACCCTGGGCCCCAAGATGTCCCAGCAGGGTCTGTCTTGGCATCTCATCTGTAGTTCCTGCTGCAGGTGGCCCTTGCCTGATCTACCTGTGCCCTGGTTTCTGGTTGTTGGAGGGTGGGGACCTAGTGACCTGCTTGTGGCTGTGGTATCCACTCTCTGGTTCCCTTGCATGGCTTCAGCTAGGTCCCCTCTCCGGCTAACCAGGGGCTGATGGTGTTCTGTTTTTGGTCTCTGAAGCGTATCACCTGGGCCAGGAGGAGACAGATTGGTTTGATAAGCCCCGAGATGCCCGCTCCGACCGGTTCAGGCACCATGGGGGTCATGCAGTCTCCTCCTCCCAGAAGCGAGGCCCTGCCAGGCACAGCTACCATGACTATGATGAGCCCCCTGAGGAAGGCCTATGGCCTCATGATGAGGGCGGTCCAGGCCGCCATGCCTCAGCTAAGGAACACCGGCACCACAGTGACCACGGGAGGCACTCAGGCCGCCATGCTGGTGAGGAACCAGGACGGCGTGCTGCCAAACCACATGCTCGGGACATGGGTCGCCACGAGACCCGGCCTCACCCTCAGGCTAGCCCTGCCCCTGCCATGCAGAAGAAGGGTCAGCCTGGGTACCCCAGCTCCGCTGACTACTCACAGCCTTCCCGTGCCCCGTCAGCGTACCACCATGCCTCCGAGAGCAAGAAGGGCTCCCGGCAGACCCACTCGGGGCCCACTGCAATGCAGCCAAAGGCAGAACCCCAGTCACAGCCACAGATGCAGGCTCGGCAAGCAGCTCCAGGACCACAACAGACACAGTCACCATCGTCCAGGCAGATGCCCCCGGGCACAGCATCACGCCAGTCACAGATGCAGCAGCAACAGCAGCCGCAGCAACAGCAAGGTGTGGTGCAACAAGCTCCGCAGCAGACTCCATCACAGGCTCGGCTGCAGCAACAGAGCCAGCCAACCACCCGGGGCTCAGCCCCTGCTGCCAGTCAGCCAGCAGGGAAACCTCAGCCAGGCCCTACCACAGCCCCAGGGCCCCAGCCAGCAGGACTGGTGAGTTAGCTCCTGTGCCTGGGTCCCCGACTCCCCTAGGGCAGATGCTTCATTTAAAGTTTGGATGTCCATGTGGTTTCAGGGCAGGGTGGGATGAGCAGGATCTCAGCTACAGGTTTTGTGTTGCAGCCACGTGTGGAACAGGCAAGCAGCTCCAAAGCGGCAGCCAAAGCGCCCCAACAGGGGAGAGCTCCTCAGGCCCAGCCAGCTCCAGGACCTGGCCCCACAGGTGAGCTATGCCCAGAACACTCAGACTGACTTTTCCCTGTCCACCGGTACCTCACCTCTCCACCCAGTGCATGTTCTCACTCGTCCCCATTAAGTGTCCAATAGGCTGCAGACCTCATACCAGAAAATGAGCCTGGACCAGAGAGAACTCCATCCTAGAAGGCACCGGTGAGCAAGGACCAGAGCCATGACTTCATATATATTTGAGACAGGGTCTTACTGTGTACCTTTGGCTGACCTGGAACTCACTGTGCAGACCAGGCTGGCCTCAAACTCACAGAGATCCACCTGCCTCTGCCTCCTAAGTGCTGGGATTAAAGTAGTGTGCCACCACCGCCCGGCTGAGCCATGGCTTCTTATTCCCTCCTTCCTTGCCTTTCCTTCCTTTACTCTGCCCCTCGTCTTTCTCCTCCCTTTCCCCTTCAGTCCTCTCTGCTTCCCTCATCATCCTCTGTTTATTCCTCTAGCCCACCTTCCATCTCGCAGGTTCCCTATGTCCAGATTTCCTCTCCCGCTCAACCTCAGACAACAAGCCACAGTGTTGTCCATGACGATGCTCTCTTTCCCATAGGGGTGAAACCTGGATCCAGGCCTGGAGGGACCCCAGGAGCGCCCACTGGTCAGACAGGGGCAGATGGGGAGAGTGTATTCTCCAAGATCCTCCCTGGTGGGGCAGCAGAGCAAGCTGGGAAGCTGACAGAAGGTATGGGCTGCCTGGGGCCGGGTCCTCATGAGGTGGGGGCCTCTCTGGGGAAGTGCGGGTCATGGGATGATTCTAGGTCCAGTCACCAGACACAGCCCACCTGCTGGTACCCAGTGATTTTTAGGTAGTCCTTGTGCCTTGGGCCTTACCGCAACCAATGCCCCTGACTAGGAGTCTGCCCCGTTTCCTGACATCTCTCTCTGTTTTCTGTGTCACAGCTGTCTCTGCTTTTGGCAAAAAATTTTCCTCGTTCTGGTGATTGTGTCCAGAAGGGTGAGTGCCTGCACCTGTCATTTGCTGGGAAGGGCCTGAGTTACTGGTGGTTGGGGGCCTCTGAAATCCCAAAGCCGGAGCCCTCTGGGAAGAGTGATGGCATGGAGAGAGGTGTAGTGTGCCCTCCTGGGAGTGGGTGAAAGAAAGAGAAAGAACAAGGACACCTCAGAGCCTCAGACGTGGGGCCAACTCAGAAGAGGTCCCCAGCAAATGGACATCAGGGCGAATGTCCGCTTGCCATCCCAGTCCTCCGGCCGTGCTGCCAACATGATGGGGTATCTGGGGCTGTAGGAAGCAGGCAATGCAGTGAAACTCACAGCCTTCCTCTGCACTGCTCCTCAGGCTCCTGAAGATCTGAAGAAAGATGACATCATTGCTGTGGAAAAATCTCTGGAGTCAAAGGGCCTGGGCGCAGCTCTGGACTCTGCGTATAACAGTGAGTGTCAGGGCCAGGTTATGGTACCTGAAAAGTGGGTGAAGGGCCCCGTTCCTGAAAGTATGAACTAAAAAGTACCTGGTATGCTTCTTCAAGCTGGGCTGGGTCTAGCAACCCCATCAGACACCAGAGCTGGCAAGGTGCTGAATCAGCTGTCCTTGAGGAAGGGCCCAGTGAAGCCAGTTAGACCCCTACAACCTCGGGTCAAAGTTCAAAGTCATCCTGGAGGACAGGATAGACGATGGCTCTCACTGGAGACATTGATGCCTGCTGCTGGTGTCTCCAAACTCTAAATAACTTAGCAGCTTTGGGCATGAAATCAAGACACTCTTAGAGTCACAGGGTGCGTGTGTGACTCACAAGAGAAAGAGGGAGCTAGGGAGAGAGGCAGGTAGAAAAG
>NC_022012.1:80981314-81017547 GCF_000317375.1 Microtus ochrogaster | reverse complement strand
TTAAGACTGTGGAGGTATGTGGGTAGCCATGGTGGGGCCCACAGCCAGTAAGCAACTCATTTTAAGGGAGCCTTGGACAGTAAGTGCTGGTGATAGAGAAGAAATCCCAAGGACTGCCGTCTTTTCAGGAGTCTCGAGGCACTGAAAAGGTCCAATCTCTTATTTATTTATTCAACAAATGCTTGTCAAGCCTCAAGTATGTGCCAAACCCTATTTCAGATGTTGGAAACATAGGAATCAAAACCAAGTTTCTGTTCTTTCAAGTCAGTGGTCCATTAATGGAAACAAAGAATAAGTACATTTCAAAATAAAAATTTAGCCATGTATGGTAACATACATACACCTTTGGTCCAGCACTTGGAGGCAGAAGCAAATAGTCTCTGAATTTGAGGCTAGCCTGGTCCACAGAGCAAGCTTCAGACCAGTCAAGGCTACATAATGAAATCTCACTAAAAAATAATAAGTAAGTAAATAAAATAAATAAAAGTCAACTTGAAAGGGACTTCGGCAGGTGGCAAGCATTGCAAAGTGGGGTTTCTGGAGCGGTAAGAGTTACCCTAAAGAAAGCAGTCAGGGCTGAAGGCATGTGGAGGCACAGTGCCAGCAAAGGCTCTGGTACTGAGTGGAGCTGCCAGGCTTCAGGGACAGGCAAAGATAAGCACTACTAAATCATAGCAGAGGGGCACAGTGGCTGGAGCCTTTGGGTGGGTACGGCAGGCCAGTGTAAGGAGCTTGGGGTCTGCTCTAGGGTGGTGCACACCCTGCCATTTTCTCTCTCAGCTCAACGTTTTCTTGGCATTCCCTGGAACAAATATAAACTCCCAAGTGCTATTCAGGGCACAGGGAGGGACAGCCCATAGCTCAGGGCAGGGCCAGCCTAGGTTTGGGGCCTGAGAACTGCTAGAAGGAAAGGTGGCACGGGTGTACTTTGCTCCATGCCCAGCCACAGCGTGGGCAGGCCATCGAGACCACGGCTTCCTAGTTAAGATCTCCCTCTGGGTCCAGCACTGGGCCAACAATTGGGCTAAGTGGTCAGAGCTGTTGTGTCCATCTCCTGGTGTTTTTATGCCAATTTCAGAGATGAGCTAGAGATGCTTATCCTGTGAAACAAAACCTCATCTCTCCCACTCTTCCTGTTTGTTTTTGAGACAGGATTTCATTTGTAGGACCAACTGGTCCGTAACTCAATATGTGTAGTATGTATCAATAAGCTGATCATGAGCTTTTCCTGCTTGTGATTTTCCTGCCTGTGTTGCTTAAAGCTAGGATTATGAATGTGTACTATCATACCTGGCTTCCCACACTTTCTTTGTGTTGTTTGTTTTTGGTTTTTCGAGACAGGGTTTCTCTGTGGCTTTGGAGCCTGTCCTAGAACTTGCTCTGTAGACCAGGCTGGCCTCAGACTCACAGAGATCTGCCTGCCTCTGCCTCCCGAGTGCTGGAATTAAAGGCGTGTGCCACCACCGCCCAGAGCTTCCTTTACTGTTAGGCAAAACAAAAAGGAAGTCTTCTTACAAAATAAATGCTGAGGGTCATCAAGAGGACTCAGTGGCCAAAGCCTGACAACCTGCATTTGGATACTACATGGTAGAAGGTAGAAGAGATCCACCTCCTGCAAGATCTTCTCTAACCTCCATATACATGTGTGTGCACACACACATTTGAAAAAAGAAATATCAAGTAGTGGCACATGCCTGTGAGCCCCGGTACCCATAGGCTGAGGTTGGAGGGTCACTCTAGTGCCATTTTGGACAATATAGTAAGATCCTGTTATCTCAAACAGGAGAGAGAGAAGGGAGGTCTTGTCCTGGAGATCTGATTCTTCCTTATTCGAATCATTCTTTCCATAACCTTTAACTTGCACAAACACTAACTTTTACCTGCCTCGATGGATAGAATCGTCTAGGTGAAGAAGACCCCGGCCATTATACATGCAGTGTCTGAGAGCAATATGAGGAGGGTGGGAAACTGCCCAGGGTTCTTGGGGGAAAAAATCTTTCTTTCTTCCCTCCCTCTCTCCTCTTTTCAAAGCATCTACAATCTGGCAAACCCTTGGCCCAAAGATTCACACCATGTGGCCACAGCAGGCAGGCCTCATCAGAGCGCAGGACGTTTCCTAACAGCAGCTACCTAGGTGAAGCTTCTGCTGGAGCAGTGGGACCATTGGCTTGGGGGACCTTTCATTGTCCTTCCAGAGACCCTGCCTTCCTCAGGCCAGCCGTCCTTGGGAGAGAGGAGCCCGCACCAGAATATTGTTGCTGCTTGGCTGTCTGCTGCTCTTCCCACAGCCTCCTGCGGCCTGGCCAGCCAGGCTTCAAATGCGTTATACACAGAGTTTGGGTGCACACTGCCCTCCCTCTAAGATGCCAGAAGTTTTTCCACAGCCTTGGAGAGGGGCTTTGAGGGCTGGGGGCCCTAGGCTCCGTTTCCTTCACATTCCAGCTGGCCCGGACCCCTCTGTGGCCATATGGCCTTGCCCCCTTCACCCTGCCCACCTGGGTGACATTGGAGCAGACCTCCACATGGCCAGCATGGGTTTGGGAGAACTTTATAAACATTAGGACCTAACACTGTCTCATCGCTGACGTAAGAGGCCATAGCACCGAAAAGCAGCGTGGGCACCGGCTGAGGCTTCTCCCAGCCCGTGGATGGCAGCATACCAGGCATGCCTGCCATCATCCTAAAGCCATCCCCCAGCCATTGTGAGCACCCAGCAGCACCACCATTGTCTCGACCAGCCGGCTCTTCGTCTGTACACCTGGGGATTTCTTTTGATTTCAAGAACAGCCTTAATCATTCCAGTTTGATTTACATGTATACCTCATGAACATTTTTTTGTTTTGTTTTGTTTTCTCTTCCCTTCTTTTCTTTGCTTTTAGCCCTTTGTCTGTCTCCTCCATCACCTTGTGACTGATGGTTTGGTTTCCTCTCTGCTCTCTGCCCCTGCTCAGCACAGGGAGAAATGTTGATTTAGAAGCAATAGCAGGCAGCAGGCCACCAAGAGCACAAACCCAGGGCGAGGTCTAGGGAGGCCCCTCAGCCCGCCTGTTTACTGTGCAATTCCAGACCTTCTTAAGCCATCAGCAGTGGGTGTGCTCAGACCAGAGGAGCCAGGACTTATGCACCGGCCAAGGGAAAGGCTCGGAGCCCTGTGGGTGAGGGGAGTGTGATTCTATCCATTCACCTGGTGGACTGGGCTGCATGCCTCCTCAAAGCCCTTCCCTTGGAGGCCTCCCTTCATCTCGGGCACAGCCACAAGTCTCATCTCTAATGTTCTATGCAATGAAATATAAACCCTCAAAGACAACTGTTAATATTTAATAAATTCCATGTTACATATAAGGAGTTAATTGCAAACATGCAGTTGAGAAACTGGATAGATCTGCTCATATCACTACCCCAACCAATCCTTGTTCCTACTTTCTGTGTAGTGTGAGTGAGTATGTGTGAGACAGAGAACGTAAGAGCATGCGTGTGTGCGTGTGTGTGTGTGCATATGTGTGTGTGTGTGTGTGTATGTGTAAATTCTAAGTCTGTGGCATGTTTGACCTGTGGCAGGACTCACTGCTGCCGGGTGGGTCAGCGCCTGTCTCGCAGTGGAGCATGCAACTCGCAGCCTCTTTGCACGATTTCATTCATTTTAAATGCTCGACCCTCTTGCCTGGAGTTCTTTTTGCCTCCAACCCTCTCCTTTAGGAGCATTTCTCCCTACCTTCTGCACAAGCTAGTAAAGACCTGCCAGAACTACTTGAGTATGCCAAGCCATGGAGCAGGCAGTGAGGCCCCCATACATCTAGCCGTTTTTATCTGTCCACGATAGCAGATAAAAAAGAAACCTGAGAACAGTGATCAGAGCCTGCAGTGGATGTATGCGTACGGACGTTCTGTGGGTTTGCTGTAGGATTTCTACTTGCTTATCATTTTTCCCTCCTGCCCCAGGCCTGAGCCTAAAGAATATGGTTACTGCTTTGCAGTGGGGCACTTCCCAAGGGCAAGGCTGGGCCACATCTGTGGAGAGGCAGAACTTGAGAGCAGAGCCTGGGTGTGTGCCCTAGGATCCCTAGATCTTTACTAACCCTGCTCTTTGCCTCCCCTTCGTGATGAGGAGTCTCAAAGGACCATGACCCAAGAGATCTGGACTGGAGCCAGGGTCATAGGGTTCCCAGGAAGAGCTGGCTGTGGGCTCTTTGGTGGAAAATATCCAGAGTAACTAACTACTCACATAACAGCTTCCGGCTGAGCTCAGAACGCTTCTCAGAAGCAAAACTTACTGAAGGGCACATGTGGTCCTCTCCACATCTGTCTCCAGGACTTGCCTGCCCTCTCCTCTGAGGCATAAGTATTCCACTGTTGTCAGCATCTCTGATCCACAAGTAGGGCAGACCTCCTGCCTGACCCACTGAGGTTCGACCTTCCTCCACAGTGCTCTGGTTTGTACCATGCATTTCTCAGGGGTCTACATTTCTCATGATTTTTTTTTAACAAGTCCTACAAATTCTTTAGACTGAAATCCTGTCCCACCTGTGGCAGCTGTGCATGGGACAGTCGAAGCTATGTCCAACTTAAGACCCTGAGTTCCAGGGATTTGGCTTTCTTCATGCTATCAGACATCTCGGAGATCAGACCTAGGCTGTACGGGGCCATCTGAGCAAGGGCTGAAGGCCATCATTGAGGCCCAGGACTGTATGGGATGTGTCCATTGTTTAGATACTTGGGATCGTGGCAGTAACCCTTTCCACTCATAGTCAAGGGACTGGACTTGGAGCTGAGAGCAGGCAGGATGTCCACAGGTCAACCTCTGGCAGGCCCACTAAGCTCTAAATATTAACTTTTCAGCAAATTTCTTTTCTGGCCAGACTCTGAGTTTGACATTTCTGATATCTGCCACTACATCCCTGGCTGTCCCCACAGGACAGAAACTTGCCCCTTTGTGAAGGTGGCTGCCATAGTCTTCTAGGTCAATATCCTGGTCCTTCTGCTGACTGGGGCTATGACACCCTGAGGCTTGGGGACCAGCGTTAGCTGCTGTAGGACACAGAACACATCGGGTGCGTCTCCAAATGGCTAAGAAGTCTCTGGGTAGAGTCCAGACCGTCTCTATTTCCCACTCTCAGAGTCATAAGCAAGGGAACCCTCTTCTGCCTACCCAAGGCCTCAACACACTCCCTTCATAGTGATAGCCCTCCTACTGTTACCTTCCTATTCCTTGGGTAGGACGACAAATGGTCTCAGGGCCCACAATGAGAGACCAGCAAGGGCAGCAATTCTGGCCTGTATTCTGGAGCCTTTGGGGAGTTTTTCAGGCAGGTCCTTTGCCTTGATGGTACAGTCCTGCCCTATTAGCCCTTCTCCACCCAATCTGTAAATATTTGTCATCGTGGACTCCAACAGGGTCGGAGGGACAGATCTAATCAACTGCAACTCCTTGGAGATGCCATCTCTGTCTCCCTGGGTGCCAGTACCTTGCTACCATATGCACCAGGTGGCACCGGAGAGCCATAGAAGTCGTGAGATACTGTGTGTGTAAGCACGTGTACATGAATGTATGTGTGTGTATGTGTGTGTGTGTGTGCGTGTGTGCGTGTGTGCACGAGACTCATTCAATCTCTGGGGTCAAATGAGCTCCTCTCCAAGTGTGGAACCCTGGAGAGTAGTGGCCATCTACATTTTCCCTGTGGCTTCCCTGTCTTGTTTTTGCTTTTCCTTCCCTCTCCTTCCTTCTCTCCCTCTTTATCTGAGGGGAGGAGTGCTGTACAAAGTCAAACCAACAAGTTTACAGCTGTAAGTGCAATGACTCGAGTCCTCCACATGACCTTGTGAATTGTGTGCCGTCCTCCTGTGCTCTGTGAGAACTCGTGGTACTTCAGTGTCCCTCCCCTGTATTGTGACAAGGTATTTCTGTGGTATCAAAATAAAAGGACTTGATATAAACAACCTCCAGACTGCCTTTGGGATGATTTCTAAACTTAGCCAAACAAGCAAATACCCAAATTTGTAAGATATTCTCCATGGTTAAAGAAAAAAGTGGAAAAGAGCACAATTTCAGAAGTGTTGATACAACTGGGACTGAGAACACACCAAGTCATTTAAAAATGACCCTACCCTGGGCTGGAGAGATGGCTCAGTGGTTAAGAGCACTGCCTGCTCTTCCAAAGGTCCTGAGTTCAATTCCCAGCAACCACATGGTGGCTCACAACCATCTGTAATGAAGTATGGTGCCCTCTTCTGGCCTGCAGGCATACATGCAGACAAAATATTGTATACATAATAAAATAAAAATAATAAAAATAAATTAAATTTAAAAAAAAATGACCCTACCCGAAGGTGCAAAGGTCAGTTCAAAGCCAATGCAATGCCACCCCAAGGGGCATTTTCAGGATCCCGAGTCTCAGGAGCTAGATATACAAGTGCTGCCCCCTGGTGTTTCCAAGCAAACTTTACATCTGCCTGCCTTTTCCAACCTCAGAATTTTTTTCACGGCTGAGACCTTAGTTCCACATAGTCAAGAATAGTTCAAGCTGAGTGTAGTGACCCACACCTTTAATCCCAGCATTTGGGAAGCAGAGGCAAGTGGATCTCTCTGAGTTCGAAGCCAGAACTATATAGAGAAACTAAGAATCACTAGAGAATAAGAAATAGATAAAAAAAAAAAATACCAATTTTGCTTTGGGTAAGAAGGAAAGCCCTCATTCAAGGGGACCCAGAGGTGATTTAAAAGACCAGACCGGTCCAAGCTGTGTGGAGGAGGGGAGATACCTACAGTTGCCGAACCCTCTGTTGTCACCTAAGTCAACCTAGTCCTGTGTCGCGAGCAGGAGACTGCCTGCCTAGGCTCGCTGCTCTGACGTGTAGCCTGACCCCACCAGGACCTTTTGTGCTAGGCTGAGACCCAGCGTGCTCACGATTCGCAGCAATGAGTTACTGAGAAGGGCGGGTTAAGGCTGTGAAAACAGATAACTTTCTGGCAAGTCTGGTCATCGATAAGCCGGGACAGCACTCTCTCTTGAGAGTTCAGCATTGCCCTTCTCTGTCTGTGCCCCAGGGCTTCGCCCGGGAACTTTCCTTATTTTTCTGGTAACCGCCTGGACTACAGTAGATGGGGCGAGAACTCATAATCAGCCCCAGAGCTAAAGGAAGTCCGTGCCGGTACCCCGCCCGCAACGCCACAGGTTCCTTGGACCCGCTAGTCTCAGTGTTCTGTTCCCACCCTTCCCCTCCTCATCCTTAAGGCCTCATTGGCGTTCCTCTAAGGCCCCGCCCTTCGAATGCTCAGGGCTTGCTCTCAGACTTGGCAGCCTTCTGCTCTCAACCGGTCTTCCTCCGCCCCTCCCAGACCTCGCCTATCTCCGGACACCGGCTCTTGCATTCCGCTGCCACACGTCCGCTCTCACTTCTCGGGTACCCACAGCTTCCCTTCTCTAAAAAGACCAGGACTCCATTCACAGATTCCGCCTCCCACTTACCTAGTCTATTTTCACTACTTTACCGCCCCTCCCCTCGGGGCGGCTCCTTCACAGGCCCCGCCCTCCCGCCGAGTGGCCCTGCCTGTCCCAGGTCGCCTTCGGGTATAGCGGAAACGGGGGGGGGGGACGCCCTAGGCCCCGCCCCCTAAGCCTCACTTCCGGGCCTTAGCTGCTACTGAAAGGAAGGGCTATGGAGCGTCAGGTGAGGGCTCGACCCGCGGCCCCCGTGGCCTCCGTAGCCCGGGCCGAGCCTGACCCTGGTGTGTCCCCTGCGCAGGTGCTGCTGAGTGAGCCCCAGGAGGCGGCAGCGCTGTACCGGGGCCTTAGCCGCCAGCCTACGCTGAGCGCCGCCTGCCTGGGCCCGGAGGTCACCACGCAGTATGGGGGCCTCTATCGGACGGTGCACACTGGTGTGTAGACCGAGGGAACTGGGTGGAGATGGGCAGTGCACCCAGATGGCGAGGTGGGAAATGTGGAGGGCTCGCTGCTTGACGGCACACACTAGTACGGGGAGGAACCCGGGCCGCTTTCCTGCACACAGGTGTTTTGGGGACTGTACTGGCCTTACTGGTTAGTCACGCCCGTGAATGAGTTGAAGGTGTAGGAGTCAAATTCAGACTTGGGTGCCAGTGTGGCCCTCACAGGGCTCTCCGGCCCGTACATGTGCTCTGCTGCCCTGGAAATTCCACGGTCGGTCTGCAGTAGGTTCTCTCCAAGTGGCTGTCCCCTCGGGCTCTGGAAGCCCGGGCTTAGGTTATGTCAAGGGAAGCGTTGCTCAGGCTTTATTCACGGTGTCTGGATGGCAAGGTAGGCCTTGATTGGTGGGCAGTGACCCAAATTGGCCCAGACAAGTTGAACACCCTCATGCCTCCCTTGCAGAATGGACTCAGAGGGACTTGGAACGAATGGAGACCATCCGATTCTGCCGCCAGTACCTAGTGTTCCATGATGGAGACTCGGTGGTGTTTGCCGGGCCTGCAGGCAACAGTGTGGAGACCCGGGGGGAGTAAGTGTGAGAGGAGGTTTGCAGACACGAGCACAGCCACCTACCATGCCAGCCTTTCATAAATGCCCGCCATGTGTTCTTAGGGCATAGAGCTCTTTACCTATCCCCTGCAGGGACAACTTTGGGGAGCTTGATGGGAGCAAAGAACCAGGTGTCTGCTCCTTGAGAGCTTGTTTGGTCCCTGGAGATAGGACCTGCTAAATACTAGAAACTCCTTCTAGACCAGGTTCTAGGTCCCTGGGAATCTGGAGAGAGTCAAGTCCCCTAAGGAAGAGAGAAACGAGGTCTGCTAGCTTGAGGCTGGAAGTGCTTCGTGGGCTGGTATGGGCTGGGGTCTCAGACTACCTAGGAGGTAGCTGGGAGATAGATCGTCTCCTGTGCTGCTGCCACCTCTGATCTTGCAACACCAGACCAATGACGGTTTATAAAGAAAGGAAGGAGAGAGTCTCACCTAAGAGGTTGTGACCAGGAAAGGGGAAGCACAGGGCTATTTGGGGGGTTTGGTGTAATCCTGACCTGCAACCCCGATACTCAGGCTGCTGAGCAGAGAGTCTCCTTCGGGCTCCATGAAAGCTGTGCTGCGCAAGGCTGGGGGCACAGCCCCAGGGGAGGAAAAACAGTTCCTGGAGGTGAGTCCGCAATGGATGAGGTGGCAGGCGTAGGTCCCTTAGCCCCACAACTAAGGCAGCCAGCCTGATGCCCAGGTGTCCTCAGGTCTGGGAGAAGAACCGGAAACTCAAGAGCTTCAACCTGTCAGCCCTGGAGAAACATGGGCCTGTTTATGAGGATGGTGAGGCCCCCGGCTGGTAAGCAGGCAGGGTGGGAAGATGGGGCAACCATAGCTTTGGGTTCCCCCTAATCGTCCCTCCCTGCATCCAGACTGCTTTGGCTGCCTTTCCTGGTCATACTCAGAGACACACTTGTTGTATGTGGCGGAGAAGAAGCGCCCCAAGGCTGAGTCCTTCTTTCAAACCAAAGCCTTGGACGCCAGTGCCAGCGATGATGAGATGGCCAGGCCGAAGAAGCCAGACCAGGCCATCAAGGTGCTTGTGATGTGGCCAGGTTGTGAAGGCCCTGCCCAGCTGCCCTACAACTCCGTATACTCCCCGCACTGCACCTTGTGGACCTGGGGAGGCTCTAGCTTTTAGGAGGCAGGGCAGGGTTCTGTAGACGCTCTGAGCATCGAGTGTCCTCTCTTCTCAGGGGGATCAGTTTGTGTTTTACGAAGATTGGGGAGAAACCATGGTTTCCAAAAGCATTCCTGTGCTCTGCGTGCTGGACATTGAGAGTGGCAACATCTCAGTGCTCGAGGGCGTCCCTGAACATGTATCCCCTGGACAGGTCAGCAGCAGGTTGACCTGTGCCCCTCCTGTAGTTGGGATGCCCTGCTCGAGCAAGTACCCCTTGCTTATACCTCCCTTGTGGTCTTGTTTACAGGCTTTCTGGGCCCCTGGAGACACAGGTGTGGTATTTGTGGGCTGGTGGCATGAGCCCTTCCGGCTAGGTATCCGCTTCTGCACCAATCGCAGGTGAGGAAGTGGGACAGGGCAGAGGGTCCTACAGTCCATCCGACCACGGAGCTGAGTGTCTTTCTGACCATTCCAGATCAGCCTTGTACTATGTGGACCTGAGTGGGGGAAAGTGTGGTGAGTGACTGGTACCCACATGTGCTTTGCTGACATGTGTTAGCCTTTCCCATCTGTGTGATGCTCATATTTCTGTGTGGCCTAGAACTGCTATCGGATGATTCACTGGCTGTTTGTTCTCCGCGGCTGAGCCCAGACCAGTGTCGCATCGTCTACCTGCAGTATCCGTCTCTACTTCCTCATCACCAGTGTGGTCAGCTCTGCCTGGTGAGCTGGAGGTGGATGGCGGTAGAAGGGTGGTTAGCTTCTTGCTGGGGGATGAGAGGCAAGGGGCCAGCATTATCTCCCCTTCAGGGTCCTCTCCTGGCCTCACTGTATTAGTGGCCTGACTTTTCAAGGAGGACCAGAGGCTTGAGTACTCTGAGGGCTCACCACCTCAAGAGCATCCTCCAAGTACAGAGATGCCTGTCTGTTAATTCCCATCCATAAGTACCAGGCTCTCTAAGGAACTAGGATATAGTGGGGGGTTACACAGTCCCAGCCCCTGCCCAAGAAGAGCCTTGGATGTCTGCTGGAAGCCCAAGGGACATGCCTATCTGAGATCCTTGTGGGCATCTGATCCAGGCTAACATAAAGGAGATATATCAGCTCCCACCACTCCCCAAGGGTATCCAAAGTTGCATTTGAAAGGGATATACATAGTGTTCTGTGCCCTGAGATCCCTGCTCTGGTGAGTTTGACCATTGTGTTCTCTTGCAGTATGACTGGTACACCAAGGTCACTTCAGTGGTGGTGGACATTGTACCTCGGCAGCTGGGAGGTGAGGGGTGCCTGGCAGGGGAAATCAGTAAAGCGTATAGTTCTGCTGTCTGTTGTTCTTCCTCCTTGCTAGTCCAGCCATGTGCCCAGCCCCCACTATGGGTAATAGAAAGTTGAAGACCGAAACTGAGATCCTAGCAGCCCGAGCTGGCTTGGGATGAGTCTCAGAAAGAGCACTACATTGAAGTGTTATGCCTGAGAAGCGCTGGGCCTGAGGGTTTTCTGATACTCTGTATTCCACCCTGGTAGCCTTTGTCCAGGCTCAGTCAGCTGCTCCTCTGGAAGGGTGGCTCCTGGCTAAGAGACAGAACATCAGGTGTTTGCAGCTCTGCTTGCAACCCTAGGTCATCTCAAGGATATGGGGTGAAAGTTTTGTTTTCTCAAGCTACCCAGAAAGTTCCAAGAATGTAGTGGGCAGGTCCAGTGGACAAAGTTGCAGGGATACAGCGGAAATATAGCCCTGTAGTAAAGCACGCGGCTAGCGTGGGCAAAGCCCCGTATTTCATCCTTAGCACACACACACGTCTTCTTTGGTTTGCAAGGAGACAGTAATGGGGACCTAGTCTGAATCTCAGCTCTACCCATTAGCTGTTTATCCTTGGATAGTGCTCTGGCCTCCATGGGCTTCTGTGTCTTCGTTTGTGGAAAGAGTGGTTATCTCCACCTCTGAACAAGATTATAGTGAAGGGCGGGGCTATTGAGATCCTGTGCCAGCTGCTGTACCCAGCACTAGTGGACAAACACGTGTTACCAGAGCCCCAAAGGGAACAGCATCCATGTTTGCCTCAGAGGCGTGTCAGCTCTGCCTCCTCAGGTCCTCAGAAGTCTTTCCCCCTTCCCCTTCCACCTCCTACTCACTAAACTCTCATTGTAAGGGTACCCTCATGTATGGGACTATCATTCTACCACAAATTTCAGGGGTTCTGGGTAAATTCCCCTTGACCCCACCCCCCAAACCTCCACTCTCTGATGCAGCCCAAGCCCCTCTGTCTTTGCAGAAGACTTCTCTGGGGTCTACTGCAGTCTTCTGCCTTTGGGATGCTGGTCAGCCGACAGCCGGAGAGTGGTCTTTGACTCAGCACAGCGCAGCCGGCAGGTGAGAGCCCCTGATTATGTTGAGAGGTAAGATCAGCATTTGCCCTATGATTGTTGGCCAAGGAGTCCAGGACCTGGGGCAGTGTGAGTATCTGCGCCTACAGGAATGCCTAGTCCCAGTCATAATTACTGGCCCCTTCAAGCCTTTTTAGCCTCCTGCTGGGCTTGCTTTTCCTTGAGGGGACCAGATGTCATGGTGCCCCACGGCAGTGCCCTAGGCCTGTTTTCCGGTGGAAAACCTGGGGCTGTCTCTGAGATAGGTCCCTCAACACTGTAAGGCCAGGTGTTGGAGGATAAGTGAAGGTGCCCATAGTGTACCACGGTCTTTTAGATGTGATGTCATTTGTTCTCACATCTTCAAGTAAGGCTCCATGGTGTTCCTGCACCTTGCCTGGGAATAGCCCGTAAATTATGAAGGAACTGAGATTTGAATCTCGATCCATGCTACTCCCTGATGCACAGAGTAGCCTCCACCATAGGCCAAAGTGTCCCTAAGACAGTAGAAAGAAAATAGGGATAGGACCCATAGGGCTGTTGAATGTGGTGCCATATGTGGTCTCCCCTCTGTTTAAGGACCTGTTTGCTGTGGACACCCAGACTGGCAGTGTTACCTCCCTGACAGCTGGTGAGCAGACTTCTGCAGTGGGGTGATGGCAGGGCGGTGGAGGGGTTAGGAGTGGGGGCGGCGGTGGCACTCTCCGTCATTCTTAGCACTGCCCACAGCCTTTAGGATCTAAGTGGTACACTGCCACCTTTGCTCCACTTGCCTTCCTGGGCCCTGCTCCATAGCCCTCCCTACCCGAAAGTCTGCACACTTTCCTTGCCAACTGTCAGTCATCCACCTCCTTCCCAAACCTTGGAGAAACCTTTGTTGATTTAGTTGGATTCTCCACCTGTTCTGTCTCTACATACTCCCCCAGAAAGGTGCTGTCTCAGAGACACCATAACCATGACAACTTTTTTTTTTTTGAGGCAGGGTTTCTCTGTGTAACAATCTTAGCTGTCCTGGAATTTAGTTTGTAGGCTAGGCTGTCTTTGAACTCACAGAAATCCACCTGCATCTGCCTCCCAAGTGCTGGGATTAAAGGCGTGCACCACCACTACCCGGTACCATGGCAACTCTTAAATAAGGAAAATATTTAATTGGAGCTTGCTGGCTTATAGTTCAGAGGTTTAGTCCATTATTGTCGTAGTGGGAAACAAGGCAGCGCTCAGGCAGACATGGTGCTGGAGAATGAGCCCAGAGTTCTGCCTCTAGATCCGCAGGCAGCAGGAGGAGAGAGACACTGGGCCTGGCTTGAGCTTCTGAAACCTCAAAGCCCACCCCCAGTGACACACTTCCTCCAACTAGGCCACAGATACCTCCAACAAGACCACACCTCTTAATAGTGCCACTCCTTGTGAACCTATGGGGCCATTTTTATTCAAACCACCATGGATGTCAAAGTTCTGTTCTATTTCTCTGTCTCTGGGTTGGCACATAGCTCACTGCTAAGGCCTTTGTCTAGCACACAGAGGTTCTGTTGTACATAAGTAAATAAGTGAGCGGATAAACCTTAGACTCCTATCTGGCCCCCTTCCCCTACCCTGCTTTGGGCTAGGCTGCCATCCTTTCTACACTGCAGCCATTGGGGTGGGTAGAGTACTTTGGTAGTTTTCTGTGTCCCTAGGTCTGGCAGTTCCTGAGCACGGCCAGTGTCTGTCAGACGAGCAAGGGATTGAACAGGAGGCTGACCCAGGGCATGTGCAGTTAGGTGTTCAGAGGAAGTGGCCTCAGGGTTGAAGGTACAAATGTGGAGGCCCTTACTATCATCTGCTTCCTCTAGGGGGCTCCGGTGGGAGCTGGAAGCTGCTTACGATTGATCGGGACCTCATGGTGGCCCAGTTTTCCACGCCCAACCTACCCCCGAGCCTGGTGAGTATTGGTGAGTTCTAGGCTAGAAGATAGGAGTTGTGAGCTTTCAGGCCTTAGAAATGAGCCCAAAGGCTGACCATGCTGGTCAGCGTGTAGAAGGGTAGAGACTGGGATCCAACTGAGCACAGCACTCGTGAGTAGGAGCTAGGTGCTGTCATTTGTATTGTCCTGAACAAGATGACGACAGAAGAACCTAAAGCCAAGAAACATGGCAGTGGTAAGGAGTGGTTTATATGTGGGTGTAATTGGTAAACCACTCACAGAAATATGTGCTGTGCCCTTTGGAGATGCGTTCCTGAGAGCTGGCCACCTGTGACATTTTCCTTCCCTTTGGCAGAAAGTTGGGTTCCTGCCTCCTGCTGGGAAGGAACAGTCTGTGTCGTGGGTGTCCCTAGAGGAGGCTGAACCCATTCCTGACATCCACTGGGGCATCCGTGTGCTACATCCACCTCCAGACCAAGAGAATGTGCAATATGGTGAGCTGGGCCAACAGTAGATGAACACCTTCTCCAGGTCCCCAGCACATAGCATGTGGTAACCCCTCCAAGCTCACATTTCAGGGTTTCTAGGGTTTTTCCTCCAAACATTTTCTGTTCTTATGTTCATGGAGAGTAGCATCCAGAGAGCTGAGTACCTGCTGTGGTAACCACCACAGGTCCTGCCAGGGCATAGCCTCTGTGGTAAGAAAACAAAGGCCCAAAGAAAATGGACCGCACACGAGGCTTACGTGACTATGCCAGAATGCAATCTTTTCAAATGTCAGGCTCTGACTAGGCGGGAAGAGCAGAAGCCTTGGGAGTCCATGTGTCATGGTGTCAGCTACCTTGGCCTGTTTCTCTTGACCAGACTCATGCTATGGGGCCTTAGCTGGGGAGGAAGCCCTTGAGCAGTAGCACTGGTCTTGCTGATTACTGCCTTCTTCCTGCAGCTGACCTTGACTTTGAAGCAATCCTTCTGCAGCCCAGCAACCCTCCAGATAAGACCCAGGTACCCATGGTGGTCATGCCCCACGGTAGGTATCTCCTTAGGGCCCTTGCCTTCCTACCACCCCTCCTAGCTGGCCCATTCATCCTCTTTTTCCTTTCTGCAGGGGGACCCCATTCATCCTTTGTCACTGCCTGGATGTTATTCCCAGCCATGCTTTGCAAGATGGGCTTTGCAGTGCTACTGGGTAAGAAAGGAGCTCAGTCCAGTGAAGAGTAGCCTTGGGTTGTGTGTACCCCATGTCTGGGTAGTCACTCTAGTCATTAGACTTTTCTCTAGTTCTTTCTTTAGAAGCCACTACTAGGGCTGGGCATGGTGGCACATGCCTTTAACTCCAGCACTCAGGAGGCAGAGGCAGGCAGATCTCTATGAATTTGAGGCCAGCCTGGACAATGGAGTGAGTTCTAAGACAGCCAGGGCTACACAGGGAAACCCTGTCTTAAAAAAATAAAAAAGAAACCACCACTAAAAAAAAAAAAAGTTGCTGTGACCCAGCCTCTGGCTCTATAACCTGGGGATCATGAGGATTACTTGAGGCTTCCATGGAAAGGATGCTGTGAACTCTCTCATGACTACGTCCCCTTGGCAGCCTGTGATGCAGCTGGTTCTCGGGCCTGCTTCACTGATCCATGGAATGGGGTCGAGAGGGCTAAGAAAACTCTTGTCTCCTACTTTTAGTGAACTACCGCGGCTCCACTGGCTTTGGCCAAGACAGCATCCTTTCTCTCCCAGGCAATGTGGGTCACCAGGATGTGAAGGATGTCCAGGTAGCGGGGTGCTGGGCTCCTGACAGGGAGGGTGGATTCATGGCTCTGTTGCTGACAGGAAGCTAGCTGCAGTGTCCTCTGCCCACCCTTTAGTTTGCAGTGGAGCAGGTGCTCCAGGAGGAACACTTTGATGCAACCCGTGTGGCCCTTATGGGTGGTTCCCATGGTGGGTTCCTCTCCTGCCACCTGATTGGTCAGTACCCAGAGACCTACAGTGCCTGTATAGCCCGGAACCCTGTGATCAACATTGCCTCCATGATGGGCTCCACAGACATCCCTGATTGGTGAGTGGGCATAAAAGGTCTCTGCCCTTCCCTTCACCCCCAAATTCCCATGGAGATCCTGCAGTCTGCATGAGCTTGGCCTTTTATAGGTGTGTGGTGGAGACTGGCTTCCGTTATAGCAATGACTGCCTGCCAGATCTGAATGTGTGGAAGGAGATGCTGGATAAATCACCCATCAAGTACATCCCTCAGGTACCCAGGTCCCCTTCTCTGTGTACCACTCATCCTCCAGAATCCAGAGCTCAGCTCACCACAGCTCCTTGCTCCCCATACATCTAGGTAAAGACACCAGTGTTACTGATGCTGGGCCAGGAGGACCGGCGTGTACCCTTCAAGCAGGGTATGGAGTATTACCGTGCCCTCAAGGCCCGGAATGTGCCTGTTCGGTGAGTGTCAGAGGACAGTCCTGGCATTGTGCGGCAGGTAAGCAGGATGGGACCATCCATCCTCATGTGTTGCTTCTCACACAGGCTCCTGCTCTATCCCAAAAGCACCCATGCGCTATCAGAGGTGGAGGTGGAGTCAGACAGCTTCATGAATACTGTGCTTTGGCTGCACACACACTTGGGCAGCTGAAGCTCTACCGTTCTGTGGGAACTGGCCAGTTCATCTCGCACTTTGCTCTTGGTAAACTCCAGGATCTGGGAGAACAGCCAAGAGGCTTCCTGGGCTCTGGACTCTGGATGAGTGGGCAGAGGAATATGGACTCCATAGTCATAATAAATGAGGACATAGAGCCTGGTTTGTGTTGGTATTTTGTACCAAGCCATCCCAGACCTCACCCTGGGGATCAGAAACCCTTGGCCTTCTTTGACATCCATAGTGGATTCATCGCTGTCATCTGTCCTGTGCAGACAACAGCTCTCTGCTACAGTCCCGTCTGTTGGGGAATGCTCTGCATTGTCCTTGCATTCCCAGAAATGACACCCTGCCCATCCACAGTACACGCATTTTGAAGTTTTTCCAGGATCAGAACCCCTAACCAGATCTGTGCTGGTCCTAACCACCCCCCATAAGGAGTCACCAGCTCATTCCATAGAAGCAGAGACTATGAAGCACGCTGTACAGACAGAGAGAAAGGTTGCTTTATGTTTGAGAAGTCTTGTCATCCCTAAGGGATCTAACCAGGCCTACTCCAGCTGTATGACTTTGTTAATCCAGTCTACAAATACCGACACACGTGTGAAGATAGCTGGCCAGCGGGGCCGTGCACATACTCTATTAGGGATTATAAGTCCCTCTAGGACCCAGCAGTCATGGGTATAGCAGGCAAGTGGTCCCCCGTAGTCACCCTGGCAGGTAGGAGAACTGGTGAGGGCTCTGGACTTTGGCAGTGACTAGCCTCCCCCCAACTCCCATCTTCTTGGTCATCAAATGTACAATTGCAGCTCCCAAGCCTGGCCCAGGAGCTCTCCACTGACCTCACAAGCCCCTGTGGGGACCAGCAGTCCCTCAGTGCACATCTCACTCTCTTGTACGTGTCCTCGGTGCTTCACGTTACAGTCTTGGTTGGAGATGACCTTCATCGAGGCCACGTGAAGGACTGTGTTATTGCTTGTACCTGGAGTGAGGAGGATGGTAAGGAGAGGCCCTCAGTCAAAACCAGTGCTGGGCTGCCCAGTGTGGAATAATCTGTCTATGCACTGTGCTTACCTTTGGATTCACCCCAGCCTGCAATCTCACACGTGGTTCCTGGAGGTACCACATACTGCTCAGGAGGCAGACAAATCAGGGCCACATGATGGTTCAGAGTCACAGGTCTTTAGCAGGAATGGGGATATTCAGGACCTATGACCACAGGGCCAGCCCCACCTCACACCCTCTTGACTTGTCCACCTACCTCTCCAGCTTGAGCAGAACAAGCTGGGAGCCTGCAGGTCCGCAAACTGCCTTAGCCACTGGGACCTTCTGCAGGTTTGCCTCTCCAGGCTGTGGGTTCTGGTTGATCGTACCCAGCCATACCTCGTATCCTGCGAGAGGCTCATGACTGGGAGAAAGGTACTCTGCTAGACCATTCTTGGCTCCTAGTCAGCTCTCCCAACAGCTTTGCTTGTTGGCTTTTCTGGGGAAAGTGGCTGGGGTGGTGGGGGCAGTGGCAGGAAGAGGGGGAACGAGGTAAGCGAGGAGACCCGGTCCTTAAGCCCAAGGGAGGCTCACCATGACCAGACGCATTGCCGAGCAGTCAGTACCCACTGCTCCTTCACTAGGGACCCGCCACAGAAATGCTGGCCCTGTCTAGAGGGGTAGATTAGGAGAAGCAACAGTGAGTCCTGGGACACATACTAGACCTGCCGTTTTGGCAAGGACCTCTGGGTGCAGGACCAGGCATCCATCCTTCCCTGGTACAACCCCAATGTTTACAGCCTCAGGCCCTTTTTATTATTTTTTTGACAAAACATTTTATTTTTAAAACTGTTTTTAAAAAACTGTTGAGCCTGTAAATTGTCTTTTTTTAAAAAAAAAAATTCATTTACATTCCAACCACAGTTCCCTCCCACCCCTCTCCTTCCCCCTCAGCTCCTTTCCTCACCGGTTCCTCAAGCTGACTGTCCATGGTGAGGTCCCAGGATGGCCCCCCACCACACGAAGTTTGTTGCTCTTGTCAAGTCTCTTGCCACACTTGTCAAACTGCACCTGGTCTGGGGGACGGATGGGGGTGATGAAATCCTCAATGCGGGTCAGAGTCAAAGAAGCTGTTCCCACAACTGGCCAAGCCCGTACCTGGGGGGTCCAGGATGGATGGTGGCTGGTCATCATCTAGAAGACCAAGTTCATTCAGGTTAAGGGAGCCGGTCTTCGGAGGTGAAACCCAGCCAAGGGGAAGCGTCTTCAGCACTTACCACAGCGTTGTAGGGCACAGTAGTCAAACAGGGTTGCTGGATCCAAAGTATAGCACCAGGGCCCATGGCTGTCTCCGTCTGGGTTCCGGCAGAAGTTGGCCTCCAATCCCGCCTGCGGTGCTGAGGTGGGTGTGAATCTAGGGATTGGTCCATAGCAGGCCAGTCAGGTCCACTTCGGGCTCACATATGAGAAGCCAAGGCATTTTCCCCTAGAGTTAGGGTCCAATCTGGGTTGTGGGCTCACACTCACTGCGGCTTGTGTGGTGTCTCCGCGGACCAGTGCTGGCACTGAACACCCTTGCGGGTCTTGTTGACCAAGCCGCGATACTGTTCACCTGAGCCGTGGTAGCAGCCTGTGGTGGGCAGGCAAGGGCAGCGGTCAGCCCCAGGGTCGGTTCCCGGTTCCTGGCCTGGCTCTGTACCTCCTGCTCCAGCCTCACCCTCTGGCACCACTTCCTCTGTACAGCGCGGGATCTGGTAGCAAAACGCCACTCGCAAACCAGGTCGAGATGTGAAGCACCAAGGCGCCTCGGAGCCATCAGGATTCCGGCAGAAATTCTCCCGAAGGTCCCTGAACAGGCACTTCCCTTATGGTGGGTGGAGTTCCACCTAGCCCGCCAGCCAACCCACAGCAGGCTGGAACCGGATGACTCCGCCCCCAGGTAGCACCTTCCCATAAGCTCCGCCCCCACCCACAGGCGCACTCTCCTCTATGCTCCAATCTGTCACCTCACTTGCAAGCATATTTCTCCGGCACAAAGCGGTGCTGGTGTGGGCTCTGTGCATCCCACCGCTGGCAGGGCACACCCGCAGAAGTGGTGTTGGTTGTGCCTCGATAGTCTTCGCCTTTCCCGCGGAAGCAGTTAAAAGTCTTGCCCTTGCTGCGCCGGTGTGACTTGGATGCTTTGGTGGTCAGTGGCAGGTTGGGCCCTGTACGAAAGCTGCAATTGGAGCTACGCTTGCCTGGCGAGGGTGTCTGATACTCAGCAGGCTGTGCTCTCTACACACGTTTAACTTTTAGTACCCCCCCGCCCCCCCCCGTTGAGCCACGCCCGCCACTTTTTGCCAAGTTGTCCTGTCCCTGCAGCCTACCGCAACTGGGAAGGTCGCAGAATTCTCGTTGGATATTCGGGTCTGTGGTGTAGCACCAGGGCCGCTCAGATCCGTCCGGATTACGGCAATAGTTGTCATTCAGAGCTTTGTCAAGGAACCTGGGGGTAGTAACAAGACTCTGGGACTCAGGCCCCTCCGCAGTAGGGTTGAGACCCATCCTCAGAATAAGGATTCTGCCTACATACTTGTCAGGCTGGAAAGGGTGCGAGTGAGGGTGTTGCAGGTCCCAGCGTTGACACTCGCGACCTGACTCTGTAACGTCTACCTGGCCACGGTAATCCTCCCCGTTGCACGAAACACAAACAGCTGTAAACATAGGGCCAGTGTGTTTCTGGGTGGGAGCAGGTCTGCCGCTCCCTCCCTAGTTTTGACCCCAGCTCCTTACCGTCCCTGCAGGACTTGATGCCGCAGGTCTGGAACCGCACGCTGCCGCTTGTTGTATAGCACCAGGGACCTCTAGAGTCCCTGTCGGGATTTCGGCAGAAGTTCTCTTCCAGGCCATTCTTCGGTGTGGGCCTATACCTGTAGGCAGAGAACCTCACTGCATTGCATGCTGGGGGAAGTCTGCCTCAGGACCAGCAACAATGTATCTGTCTCACTTGTGGTCATTGGGGAACCTGCGGTTCCAGGCTTGGCAGGGCAGGCCATCAACTGTCCTGGCCACAGTGCCTCGGTAGCTGACCCCGTTGTCCATAATGCAGGTTCGTACATAGTCTGGAAACAAGAGAGAGATCAGCAGGGGCTGAGGCTTCACACACACCCCCCCCATTGCTCACCCTGTTTCACTCCACTCCCACTTGCCTTTCTTCTGGAAAAGATCACACAGACTTGACTGGTGGAGCTGTGTGTGGGGCGAGTACTCAGTCCACGGAAGCAACTGGCAACCATGGCTACTCAGGTTGTAGTGGAAGGCTCTGGGCAGCAGCGGACACAAGCTTAATGGGTAACCCAGAGTCTCATACCACCCCCCATAGCTAGGCGACTTAGCCACTCACCGACAGTCCAGAAGGGGCCCACAGCGCCTTGCACACTCCTCCGCATCTGCCACATCCTCCTGCCATGGTCCTGGGGCCACTGTATGCAGGAGGTTCTTTAACTCCATGCCCCGGAGCAGCTGGAAGTCATTCAATGGTGAGCGTTGCCCTGAGGGATGGGCATGGGGAAATGGCTGGCATATCAGTACAAGTATCGTAACACGTTCCATGCTTTATTCATTTAGGGGCTCAAATACAAGGTCTTTTGTGTGGACCTTGTGTGTATTTTCAAGGGCCAACCTAACCCCCCTACATCCACTGAGTCAGGGAGGCAGGCCTGGACACAGTGATTATAGCTAGTCTGTAAGCCTGGCAAGGAGCTCAGGTCTGACACTTGCCTGTCTCATCCCTCAAATGACAATGCTTGTACTCAAAGTGAAGATACTATCTAGGGAAGACTGCATCTCCAGCATTCTGACTTCCAAGTCTGGGCTCTCAGCCATGTTAGCTATAGGTTAGGCCTAGGAGCCACGCCTTCTGTGTCAGCCAGCTCTGTGGTCCCAGGTCTGTCTCATTGTTTCAGCATGCGTTCTAATGGAGGCCTGAGCAGTGTAGATTTGAATTTCCAGGCCTTCTCAGCTCTGCTCAGCAGGCCAAGGTCACTAACCCCTGCCCAACAGAAAAGTAAACTCTTGACGAGAATATTCATAGGGGCCTGGGGCGGACTCTCCGAAAGGCAAACAGGGATCAGGGTGGGCGACACTCACCAAGAGCCCTTGGACACCGTGTCAGAAGCAGCAAAAGGGGAAACCACCCCGTACTCATAGCTGGAGGCTGCACTGTGACCCACCACAGCCCCATCCCGGAAATTGTGAAATGCGTCCCTAGAGGATTGGGTGACTCTGGCTCCACGCCCCCTCTCTGAACCTGTTTGGGCTTGACTGACACAGGGTGATCATTGCTAGGTGGGGGTCAGGCCTCAGGCCCTTAGGTCAAGGGCACAGGCCTTTCTAATACAGCTAGATTCCCAAGAGTCCTCTCCAGTTAGAGGACAGGAGGGTTCTGTGCGGACACATTGGGCATTCCTGAGGCAGAACCCCCCCCCCCCCCCCCCTATGCAGTCCCCACCACAGCCAAGACTACTCCATTGGTCCCTTAGGTAGCTTGTTGTCACTGCAGCTGCTCCAGGAACTACGCGGAAGTCCGTGCGCCTGCCTCCCTACAGAGGTGTGCTGGTCACAGTAGTCCGACCATGCAGGTGATTACGTTTCCAAAGCTAAACACTGAATTTTTCACTTACACTGCCACATTTCGAGAGTTCAGGGACTACAGTGGCTGTACTAGACTGCGAGGCACAGGTGTGCCACCCATTATCACCGCCGTCATCTCTATATGCCCAAAGACCCTGCTAGCAGGAGCTGCCAAGATTTCCCAGCCTCTGTAGTATACTTTTCCGGGCCTCAGTTTCTCCCTGTAAAGTGAGGAACACTGTTTCTCAACCCTAACGCTGCCTCTCCTCATCCAAACCGCCTTATCAGTTGAGTCCCGGCTGTAGGCTGGTCAGCCCACACCCCTAGCAACAGATCCTAGGAACACACGCCGCCGCCTGTCAGAAGTGTCATTCCAGGTAAGGTGAGCAAACCCTCTCATTGGATCTGGTGCAGGGAGGGGTGTGCGCGGGTGTGACAGGTAGCAAATTTGCTGACAGAAGGTGCCTTTTCAGGTGTCTTAGGTTGCATGTGGGTCAGGCTTCCAAGCAAGGTAGGCGTTGAGACAGGTGACTTAGGGACCAATTAGAATATAGTCCCCTGCTTCGGTTGGACTAGGGAAGGCGGGGTTCGGAAACAGTTGGTCCGTCAGGCGAAACAGAGGTGAATACCTCGGTGGGAGGGTGGGAGTCGGGGAGTGTTTTCAGGTGCCAAGGGCCTGTTGAGGTCTGTGCATATGCGCGTGCGCGGCTGGAGGAGCGGCGCGCGAGCGGGCACGCGGTTTGGCCCTGGACGGGTGCCGTAGCCGAAAAGCTGGGCGGATGTTGTGAGCCGGTCGCGGAGGCTGAGGCTGGGGGTGAGTGAGAGGCCGCCTGGCTGTGAGCCGGGCGGGTCCGGTGGCTTCCCTCGAGGCCCCGGGCCGATCCAGTGCGACAGTGCTTGCCGCTGGGGGTGCCGAGGCCTGCAGTGTAGGACTCCCCGCGAGAGCTCGCCTGACAGGTCCTCCGGAGCTTGGGGCCAGGCGGAGGCGACCTGGGGAAGCATGCGCTGCCCTTGGCGTCCTTGGCCACTCAGACCTAGTCGGTTCAGTTCCGAGCCTGAATCTCTTAAGGGCGACAAGGGAGCCCCGGGGCAGGCGCAGGTTCCGCCTCTAAATCCTCTACACCTGAACCCCAGAATGAGTGTCTGAAAGGCTGGCTTCCCGTTCTTAATAACTGTGTCCAGTAAGTCCTGCAACTGTTCCGACATAGGGGGGACCGGTTGTGGTGTCCATCGAGGGTCTCCGTAGGGAGGCACGGCAGCAGAATCACCTTCCCGAGCCTGATGCAGGCAGGCAAGGGTTTGTGGCGGGAGCTGAGGGCCTGTTTGGGGTGCGGTAAGAGTGGGCTGCAGAAAAGAAATGGCTGGCTCAGGCAGTGACTAAAGGCTAATAAAGTTTGTGGGCCGGTGGTGATGGCACACCTGTGCCTTGCAGTTTGCAGTCCCGTGTGGTCGCTGAACTCTTGAAACTGAAAGTTTCAGTTTTTAACTTTGTAAAAACTACTCTTGTCTCCTGACTACAGTGTTGTGCAGCACACCTCTAGAGTGAGGCAGGCATCGGGGAGTGGGTGTAGTTTCTGGAGCAGCTGCAGCCACGTAAGGGCTAGATAGACCGTGGCAGGAAGGCCTATGGCGTGATCTTAGCTAGAGTGGTGATTGCATAGGGTAGAAGGCTTGGGGGTGGGGCACAAGAAAGCTAATGAGACCGTAGATAAGAAAAAAGAGGCAACTTGGGCTAAACAAGGTATCTCTTACCTCTTACTCTGGGGGAGTAAGAGGGACTTGTGGCCACAGGTGGTCTATACTTGAGGGAATGTGGTATAGGGTCTTGTCTTCTGAATATGAGCTGGATTCCTTGACTAAGGTGGATATAGGAGTTTTTACTTTAGGCCACCTCACTTTGGACATGTTGATATGATTTTCCCAGAGCCAAGGCCTGGTCTCTGTTAGGTCCTGCATGGGGCACTGAGACAGTGTGGGACACAGTATCCCTGGCATCAGCCTAGATCTCATCTACCATTGCTGTGTGGAAAGCTGGGAGCCCGTGCTTACCCTGGCCCTAGGTTAGTATGTGTGTGAATGTGTACGGTTCAGTCTCACCGGCTCCCAAGCCTTCCTCCCATTGCAGGACTGAGGTCTGTGTGGGCCTTTGACTAGCCTGGAGTAGACACACTCTGCATCTGGCTCAGCCTCTAGGACCACTGGCTGCCCATGAGTGATGAAGGATGGCATCCAAGGGGGCTGGCATGTCTTTTCCCAGAAAGAGCTATAGACTGACTTCAGATGCTGAGAAGTCCAGGGTCACAGGTAAGGGCTGGCAGGGAGGGTGCAGTTTGTATTGGGGGAAGGAGAAGGAAGGGAAACTGCAGCAAGGGCCCAGGTCCCCCGAAACTTGGGCCTTCTAATACGCCTTGTTCCTGTGACTGGCTCTTCACCAGCACCCACGGAGCCATGCCCCCAGTGTGGTTGCTCTGCTGACCCTTGGGCTGGCCAAAGGCTAGCTGTCTGTGGGGTCAGTAGGGACCAAGAGCTGTTCTGATCACCTACCTCTTTCCTCTCTTCTGATCTGTAACCCAGGCATTGTGCAGGAGAAATTACTGAATGACTACCTGTACCGTATCTTTTCCTCTCCTGACCGTGGGCCCCCTGCAGCCACCAGCAGGTATGGTTGGGTGTGTAGCCCCGTCCTCTTTGTTGGGCCGGATCAGAGACTCGTTATGGGGAAGGGCAGTCTGTCTTACTTCTGTTCTCACTCTACTCCCTGCTGTGAGACCTGCGCCTCCTGTCTGCTCTCTGGACTCTGTTCCTCTCTCCTTCTGAGGAGGGCCCAGAGAAGGAAGGATTTGTGTGCACCAGTATCTGGCCTTATGTATATGTCCCTGGCCATTTGTGCCTCTTCCTGAACTTAACATAGTAGAAACCTCAGCTGGATACACTTGTGTTCAACCTGCGTAAAAGTTACAAGTAGCAGAAACTTCAAAACAAATAGAAGCAACACCCCTGTTCTGTTGTTAGTTAGATGTAACTATTTGAATGTGATCCCTTTCTGGTTTCTTTATCTCACAATGTACATAGTTCAGATTCTACAGAATATCAGACTTTAAAAAAAACCTGAGCCCTTATGGAAAAGTGTTCCAGAGGGTGGTGGCTCAGGAATGTAACCCCAACATTTGGGGATGCTAAAAAGCAGGAGGACCCAGGTTAAAGACTGATCTATAAGAGGAGAGGAAACACTGTTTTTCTTATTATTGTGTAATAATTGAAACAAAGTAAACAACATGCTTTTTTAAACGTTCAAGATGACAAGTTGCAGCCTGCTGATGGTGGCACTCGCCTTTAGTTCCAGCACCCTGAAGGCAGAGGCAGGTGGATCTCTGTGAGTTCGAGGCCAACCTGGTCTACAAGAGCTAGTTCCAGGACAGGCTCCAAAGCTACAGAGAAACCCTGTCTTGAAGAACCAAAAAAAAAAAAAAAAAAGGAAAAAAGACAAGTTGCTTTTGTTTTCGTTTTTGATATTGGTCTCCCTGTGTAAGACAGGTTGGCCTGGAACTCTCAATTTAGGCCAAGTGCCCTGGAGCTTGGGGAGGGGGGAGGAGGAGGGTTCTTGCCTCTACCACCTAAGTATTCAGATTACAGTGCCCCACATCCGTAGCGCCACTAGGCCCCCTGCACCTTTTCTTTCTTTTTCTTTTTGGTGTGTGTTTGGGGGCTTGTGCTTGCCACTTTTGCAAGTCAGAGGACAATTTGGGATTGAACTCAGGCCGGTCTCAAACTCAGACCTTCCTGCCAAGTTCTGGGACTAATGGCACAGCTACGTACAATGTGTCATCTTGATCCTGTCCACCCCCAACTTTCCCCTTGCACTCTTCTTGGAAAACCCCAGTTTTGTTTTTCTACTTTCTTTTTTTTCTCTCTTTCTCTCCTTTTTTTTTTTTTTTCTTTTTTGAGACAGGGTTTCTCTGTGTAGCCCTGACTGTTCTGGAACTCCTTCTGTAGACCAGGCTGGCCTCGAACTCAAGATTTCACCTGCCTCCGCCTCCCAAGTGCTAGGATTAAAAGTGTGCACCACCACCCAGCAGGCTCAGCTTTTTAAAATAGCAGGTGTGTGTGTGTAAAGCCTGTGAAACAATCACTAGCATCAAACTAATAAACATATTCTTCACTTCTAAATGTTTATGGAAATTAGCTTTTATTTTTTGAGGCAGGTTCTCTCTATGTAGCTCTAGATGTCTTGGAACCCACTGTGTAGACCAATCACTCTGTAGACCAGGCTGGCCTTGAACTCACAGAGATCTGCCTGCTTCTGGCCAGCTCTAGAATTCTATTTTTATCATCATGTTTATTCCATGAACATTTTTCCATATTCTAAATTGATTTTTTAAAATTATTTATTTATTATGTATACAATATTCTATCTGCATGGATGCCTGCAGGCCAGAAGAATTGCACCAGACCTCATTACAGATGGTTGCTGGGAATTGAACTCAGGACCTTTGGAGAAGCAGGCAATGCTCTTAACTACTGAGCCATCTCTCCAGCCCCCTTCTGAATTGAGTTTGGTGGACATCTTTTAGGGCCAGAGTCTTCTATGGCCACTACCACTGTGCTCATTTTGGAGGTGCTTTTGCTTGTGTAAATATGCTGCAAGCGTGCCCAGGGATGGCTAAATTATTTGACCTGCAACTACTTCTTTTTTTTAAGATAAGTGATTTTTGTGGGGCAGTGGTAGCGTACACCTTTCATTTCAGCAATTGGAAGGCAAACTCTGAGTTCGAGGCCAGCCTGGTCTACAAGGTAGGTTCCAGGACAGCCAAGAAACCCTGTCCAGAGGAAAAAAAATGTTGATTTTGATGCATTGCCCAGGCTGTTCCCAAATTGATAGGCTTCCTACCTTCGCTCCAAGTGATGGGAATACAGGCACCGTGCCTATACTGCAATCTCTTTTAAGACTATTGCCAGCCTAATTTATTTATGGGGTTATGTATGTTTTTCCTACCCTGAAGCATGGATTTCCCTACCTGTGTGTTCCCTGGACCACGTGGCTGTTCCACTTTACAATCTCTACTCTTTGGGAAGCCCAGAAGACAGCCTTATTACTGTTCTATATAAGTAGCAGGGTGGTCAGCAAGCTCCTGCTTCTGAAGGGCTCCTATCTGCCTTCACTCTCGACATGATCCTGGCTTCTTCCTAGGGCCCTCTGACTCCTACTCCATGTGACCACTAACAGATGCTACTGCTAGTGCTGTGGCCACAGGAGGCAGGGCCATCAGTCACTTGGTTGTGGAGATGTAGAATTCTAGGCTGGCACCTGGGAAATCCCAGAAATGGCAGCCAGGGTTTACCTCAGAGGAGTCTATCTCGGCAGCTGCTATGTATTGTGTGCTGTTGCCATAGGCACAGAGCATACACCTCCTAAATTGTGGGCCTGCAAGGATGGCTTTTGAGGAGACTTCCTTTAGCCTTTGGACTATTGGGCTATTCAGACATAGGGTTGCCTTCAGTCTTTCTTGTTACTGGCTAGGTTAACTGTGTTGCTGGCTCCGGACGTTGGCCTAGGGTTCAGCAAGGGTGAGGAGGGGCCTCTGTATATATCCACCTCCTGCAGTTTGGATTCAACCCTGAGGTACAGTAGGGAAGTGTGTGGTCTGTGAACCTGGGTCAGAGCTACCTGCTGGGAGTTGGTGCTTTGGCTCACCTGACCCTTCCAGAGCTTGCTGTTAGAAAAGGAAAGCAGGTACTGAGATTAGGGAAGAACAGGTGCCAGTCTGTGAACTGGATCCAGATGGGCGGCAGACCTCTGCTCTGCCAAGTCCTGCTTGTTGTTAATACACTATTCTTAGGAGCTGAGCTCAGGTCAGGTCTCCCTCCCTCCCCCTCAAACACCAGGGTCTTGCTGTGTGGCCCTGTCTGGTCTCAAACTTGAAATTCTCCTGATTCAGCCTTCTGGGTACTGGAATTAAAGGTGTGTGCAAGCATGCCCAGCCTGATAGGTCCTTTGAGCTCGGGACACATGTGCTGAGAAGATTAGGCAGCTGCCGAAACTTGCCCCACCCTTTTAGCTGCAAAAGATTGTGGGCAGATGGGGCATGTATTCTGATGAACATCCAAAGACAGGAAGGTATAGGAGAGGGCAGGCCAGCCCTCTGAGGGCTGGCCCTTTGTAATGCCAGGGCATGTCTGACCAACATGTCTCCCTTGGCTGAATAGTAGGGAGGGTTGCTGCCAAAAGAACCGTAGGTTTAGGGTTAAGGACTAGATTAGATAACCCTGGTGCTGGCCCACGTGGCAGCTGGCATTCCTCCCAGCCTCATCTTCTCAGCCACAATCAGCACAGATGCATCTGAGAGAATGTAGGTGAAGAGTGACTTGGGAGCACGTGCTTTCGTGGGAATCGTCACAGCGTGGCATACAGCTAGTTTATTTTTCCTTTTTGTTGTGATTATTGTTGTGTTTGTTTATAGATAAGGAAATTACAACTTAGAGGGCTGGTGTGTGTGTGTGTGTGTGTGTGTAGTGTGTGTGTAGTGTTTATGTGTGCAAGCGTGCACACACATGCACTTGGAAGCACAGGAGCATGTGGGGCATGTGGAGGTCAGAGGACAAACTTCTGAGTCACTCCTTAGATACTGTCCTCTTTTTGTTTGTTTTGAGGCAGGGTCTCTTACTGGCCAGGACCTTGCTAAGTGGGCTAGTTGGCTCACCAGTGAGACCCAGGGATCCATCCTCCTGTATCCTCTTTCCCAGTGCCAAACAGTGCTGAAACTATACACACATGTCATAACACCCAACTTTTTTTTTTCTTACTTGGGTGCTTGCTCTGGTCCTTTTGGTTGCCAGACAAGTTCTTTCCTGACCATGCTATCTCCCCAGCCTGAGGCTGCTGAGTTCTGCTTTTTAAACAGTCCTAGGATACGGTGCTTATAGGTTTTAGCTTAGCGGCTAATCCCATCTTCAGCTCTTAGAGTTAGCTCCTGCCAGCTTACAGAGTCTAGATCCAGGTGAGCCCTTCCTCCAGAGCTTAACCAGCCACCGGACAGGGCTCAGGGTGATTGAAGTTTGGCTGATCTCAAGGCTTGTGGGCCCCCAGCATCCTCTCACTCTCCAGGAAACCCCTGAACTTCCATAACCTGCCAGAGCACGTGGACCAGCTGCTCCAGGTGGACTGTGAAGACGAGGAGAGCCAGGGTACGAGGCATTCTTTGGAGTGGGTGTGCAATTACGGTGCCAAGTCCTGGGGTTCTCTGCTGAACTCACATCTCCCGTGTCTGTAAGCGCCTCTGCCCTCCTGATCTCACACATCTCCCCTTCTCAGGACAAGTTGAAGGGCGACTTGGGCCATCTACCGTGGTCCTAGACCACACAGGAGGCTTTGAGGGGCTTCTCCTCGTGGATGATGACCTCCTGGGGGTGAGTGAGCATGTGTTGTGGGCCCCTAGTTGAGCCCCAAACTCTCCTCTGTGTCCATCCTCATGGAGCTAGCCATACACTCCTTTTGACACTGCTGCAGACCATGGTGTCCTCAGCCCTTAGCCTTCCTGCCACAGTTCTGAAACCTTGGTGCAGTCACTACCTCAACCCCTCTCAGCAAAGCCCTGGTTCCATCATGCCTCTATCCCAGAAGCTCTTGACAGTCTCTCCTGTCTCAGCCAGACACAGTGCAGTGTTAGCCCTGATAAACTTGTGCCACCAATGTTAACTCAGCTGGGGACAAAAACATTACTTTTTTCTCTATCCAGGTGATTGGACACAGCAACTTCGGCACTATCCGTTCTACCACATGTGTGTACAAAGGTGAGCTCACGTTCCACTGAGGCTCGGAGAGTTGGGAGGAAACTGAGGCAAGAGGCAGTCTTCATTCACTGGCCTACCTCTGCTCTTCCTAGGGAAGTGGGTCTACGAGGTGCTCATCTCCTCCCAGGGTCTCATGCAGATCGGCTGGTGCACCATCAACTGCCGCTTTAACCAGGAGGTACACACACGGGAAGGGCTTTCCCAGAGAGGTCTGTGTTGCGGGCATCCTCAGAGCAGGAGCCTGACCTGAGTTGCCCACTAAAGATGGAATATGCTGCATTCTACTCGAGGACACCTGGTATAGAACCCTTGCAAACACGTCACACCCTTCTCTAGAGTCATGTGGGCACTAGATTAGCAACTGGTGGGCTCTGGCCTGCCCTTACCCATCATCCCCAGACCTCACAAGCAGTTTCTTCCTAGGAAGGGGTGGGAGATACACATAACTCTTACGCCTATGACGGGAACCGGGTGCGCAAATGGAACGTGACCACAACAAATTATGGCAAGGTGAGGGCTGGGCTTCCGTGGATCACCAACCCCATAACCACCCCATTGTTTGTGGTCTAGAGCCACAGGCTAACTACGAAGGACTTTAGATACCAGGGAAGGGTCTGGGGGTTTGGAGCCCCCTGTCTCCCTGTGGTCAGTCTTCCCTGGGTGGTCCTAGTAATGCACCTGGGATGTGGATTGGGCAGGCAGCTGTGCTTCTTCGTGTCTGTAAAGCTTCCTTCTGTGGCAGGCATGGGCAGCGGGGGACATCGTGAGCTGCCTCATTGATCTGGATGATGGTACTCTATCCTTTTGCCTGTGAGTCTCCTATCTTTATAGACCTGGCCAGACTGCTCCCTCTAAGGGAGCCAGGCCAAGTTCAGTAGACCAAGGGTGGGCAACCATACCCTTCCTAGCATTGGCTTACAGACCTACCCTTTCCTCTCCAGGAATGGTGTGTCGCTGGGCACCGCCTTCGAGAACCTGTCCAGGGGCCTAGGAATGGCCTACTTCCCAGCCATCAGCCTGTCATTCAAGGAGTCTGTGGCATTCAACTTCGGCAGCCGTCCTTTGCGATATCATTTTGGGAATATGATTGTGGGTGGCTTGGCATCTAAAATGAGGGTCTCCTTACCCAGGAGCACTGTGGGCTGGTGGCAAGCCTAGTTGCTGCAGTATGCACACAAGATGCAGCTTAGTTAGGTTGGTCCAAGGACAAAAGTCCTTTTAAGGTGGGTGCCATTGTCTTCATTGAGCAGATGAAGAGCGTGAAGTGACAAAAGAGTTTTTACCCCTCAGATACTGAGCAGGAGAACTGCGATGCAGACTGGGCCCCTGGTTAGGCTCTCGGTGGGAGGGAGGGAAGGAAGGAGGGAGGGAGGGAGGGAGGGAGGGAGGGGGATGTGTCTGAGCTTCAGGTTGCTGGCTTAACTCTGTGGCACCTACCCAGTTGCGGGCTTCCGGCCCCTGCAGGACCCTCCCTTTGCTGACCTGGTGCGGGCACAGAGATTGCTGGGCTGTTTTCAGGCAGTGCTGAGTGTGGAACTGGACCCTGTGGTGAGCAGAGTCTGGGCTGGGGAAGCAAGGATCTTACCCCAGCCCTCCTCCCCTCATGGTCTTCTCCCCCACCTACAGGAAGGGCGGTTGGTGGAGAAGGAGAGCTCTGAGTGGCAGCTGCAAGGACAGCCCACTGTCCTGCTTACCCTGGCCCACATCTTCCATCACTTCGCACCACTTCTGGTGAGACTGCAGGGAGGGGAAGAGGGGGCATGTTAGGTGTGTCTGTGGTAGATACCTGCATCTGCTGGGGCTCACGCGGGATACAGTAACATTAGCTGCCAGGGTTCTGTAAGGCCACAGGCCTCAGACTTTAAGGACAGCATCCTGGGAAAGAGGGTCTTGATGTCACAGGCTGAAGAAATGGTGAGACAAAGCCCTGGAGGGATTGTGGGCCAGCAGGCCAGCAGCTCCTCTTGTTCCTCAGTCAAACTCTGGAAGGGGCTCATCTCTGATAGAATTGCTTGAAAGTCTCAAGACTTGGTGTCCGAGGCCTGCTTCTTCAACATGAGCAGGGGTCTCCTGGGCAGCAGGAGGCCCAACTTTACTAGTGCCTGCCCTTTGGTGTAGCGCAAGGTTTACCTCGTGGAGGCTGTGTTCATGAGCTTCCTGCTGGGGATCATGGAGAAGGGCACGCCTGAGCAGGCACAGTCAGTAGTACACCAGATCTTGGACCTCTTGTGGCTCTTCATGGAGGTAAGACTTCTGACTCCAGGCTCAGGCCAGGCTGTCAGACTCCATCAGAGCAAGGTATGGTAGGGTCCTGGAAGAGGCCCCTGTCATGGCTGCCCTAGCATCTCTTCGTAGGACTATGAGGTACAGGATTGCCTCAAGCAGTTGATGATGTCTCTGCTGCGTCTCTACCGGTTCTCACCGATTGTCCCAGACCTGGGTCTACAGGTGGGAGCATCTGTCCCTGCCCTGAAACCCCCGAGCCTCGCTGCCGATTCTGAGCACCCCTTTCTCCACAGATCCACTACCTGCGCCTCACTATTTCTATCCTGAGACACGAGAAGTCCCGCAAGTTTCTGCTTAGTAACGTCCTGTATCCTCTCGATGCTAGGCAGACCTGCCTTGTAGTGCCCTCCAAGGTCAGCAGAGGGCAGTGTCCACCACTCCAGGAGTCTCTAGGAAGGTTCAGGAGACCACAGCTGAGTCCCCACAGAACTGAGAAGGCAAAGGAGAGGTCTGCAGTTGCCTGGCTGGCTGAACAGGGCTCTTCTCCACTGCAGCTGTGTGTGGAGGTGTGGGAAGGCCCCACGGCCTGCTCTCTTTAGCCTCATCTCTGTACTTTTTCTGAGTGCACAGACAAGGTCTTCTCTGTTTCTCCAGTGTTGTGAGCTGTTTGGGAATCCTAAGCACTGGCCCCCTTAGTCTGGTATCTTTCAGCCTCCAGCACAAACAGTGGGACATATAGGGTCTGAGATGGACCGGCAGGGCCATCCCATCCACCTGTTCCTTTGACAAGTTTTTATCATACCCTTGCTGGGTAGCAGGCTTGCTGATTTGAGAGCCATAAATAGATCTCTCTTGAGGCTCACAACCTAGGAGACAGTTACATGGTGAGATTGGCATCTTTGACGACAGGAGAGCTATGGTGGGTACATCAAGGTAGGCTTCCAAGGTGGGCTCGTGAGGGTATATAGTAGGCTCTTTGGTGAGCCAAGTTCTTCCTTGACAGTTACCAGTTTTGACATGCTCCGGTCAGTGGTCTTCTTTTATATTAAGAGTCCCCTGCGTGTGGAGGAGGCTGGCCTGCAGGAACTCATTCCCACCACCTGGTGGCCCCATCGCTCCAGCAGGGAGGTGGGCAGACCTTGAGCGGGGTGGGAGCTGGCATAGTGAGGGCCTGCCCCAGTGTACCTGGGCACCTGGCACCCAGTACCTGAGGCCTCTTTTACCCTGGTTCCTGAAGTTCTCGGGGTGAGGACTTCCATGTGAAGTAGTCCTGGGTAAGTCAGCCCCCAGGAAACCCTGCTCTCTTCTGTCCTCTGTTCCTGCCCAGGGCAGAGACAGTAAGGAGGCAGAGGAGGAGACCACTGAGGAGCGGCAAAGGAGGAGAGCCTATGAGCGAGGCTGCCAAAGACTCAAGAAGCGCATTGAAGGTCAGCCCTGGCCTCAAGCCTTGGGCCGGGGTGGGATGGAGTTCTGCCTGCTCCCTTTCCTGGGAGCCTAAGGCTGTATTTCCCGCCCCATCCCAGTGGTGGAAGGATTACAGGTCCAGATCCTGAAGCTGCTGTTGGATAATAAGGATGACAATGGGGTAAGTGACCCAGGACTCCTGTGGGAATACCTGGCTGGGGGGGAGGGGGATGCTGTTTCGGGCCCCGAGCCCTAGAGCAGGGGCTGGCTCACATTCCTGTGGTCTTTAAGGTAACTGTGAGCTCAGCATAGCCTCATTTTCCCATTTCTTGAAGGGCGAAGCTTCTAGGTACATTTTTCTGACAAAATTCCGGAAGTTTCTGCAGGAGAATGCCAGTGGCCGGGGGGTAGGTATCCTTCAGGGCGGCCATTGTGGGCTCCTGGCTGTGTTGCAAGGGCTGCAATCTGGGCGTCTGGTGCCTCTGACCTGTCACCTGTGTTGTTCTTGCCGGCTTTTCCTTCTGGGATCCTGGCTCACAGCCTTGGATGAGGAATAAGCTGGACTCTGGCCTGGCACCAATGTATATTTTCTGTCATCTGCCCCCAGAACATGCCCACGCTCTGCCCCCCTGAGTACATGGTCTGCTTCTTACACCGGCTGGTATCTGCCCTGCGCTTCTATTGGGACGAATACAAAGTTTCCAACCCCCGTGCTGCCTTCAGTGAGGGTAAGTGATGCCAGACCCCAGGTTGGCAGAGCTGGTGAACCAGGTCTGCGGTAGCTGCCGGTGGTGGTAGTGAGAGCTGAACCGGATGTGAAGATTACTGGGCCTTTGCCCAGCTAAGTCCATTTCAGGAACCCCCACACTCTGGGACCTTTAGACCTATGTTGACTGGTTACTTGCACAGGCTCCTCCTGCCCGTGACAGGCATTATTCCTTAGTGCTGGTACCTAGATCTCTGTGCAGCCTTTTGTGAAGATGCCTCGGGTGGGTCCTGGGGCTCCTGCATCTGGACAGATAGAGTCCCCAGGAGTCAGTAGGAGATTTAGGCACTCTGGGTTGGGGGATATCCCATAGAGTTTGTCCTTCTGTTCTCTTGAGTAACCAGCTGCCAAGAATTCTCCCCCCACCCCAAGTCCTACAGCTGTTGGCTAACCTAAAACAGCAAGGAGAGAGAGAGAGACAAGGAGCCCTGGGCTCTGGCTCTGCTGTCTGCCTGGGCCGATGGATGACCAAGGTCAGACTGACTGCTGACCCTGCATCCCTGACTCCCTGCAGAGGCTTATGTCCCACCACAGATCTTCTACAATGGCAAGGTGGATTACTTTGACCTTCAGCGCCTTGGGGGCCTCCTGTCACACCTTCGAAAGACCCTAAAAGGTGAGTGGAGGCTGTGGCATTGAACAGCCCTGGCTGCCTCTGAGCCTGCACTGCTGTGGGTGCTGAGCCACCCTTGTCCACTAGAGGGTGCCCAAGTCTTTCCTGTTTAGTCAGGGCTTACTGACCTGCTAGACTGCATTTGACCTCCAGTTTAGCCAGATGTGCCTTCCTTGGGCACTAGAGATAGGCTAGGAAATAGGGCCAGATGGCCGGGCAGTGGTGGCACAGGCCTTTATTTTTATTTTTTAAAAAATATTTATTTATTTATTTATTTATTATGCATACAATATTCTGTCTGTGTGCATGTCTGCAGGCCAGAAGAGGGCACCAGACCTCTTAACAGATGGTTGTGAGCCACCATGTGGTTGCTGGGAATTGAACTCAGGACCTTTGGAAGAACAATGCTCTTAACCACTGAGCCATCTCTCCAACCCCCCCTTTTTTTTAACATCTTTTTTTTTTTTTTTTTTTGTTTTGTTTTTCGAGACAGGGTTTCTCTGTGGTTTTGTAGCCTGTCCTGGAACTAGCTCTTGTAGACCAGGCTGGTCTCGAACTCACAGAGATCCGCCTGCCTCTGCCTCCCGAGTGCTGGGATTAAAGGCGTGCGCCACCACTGCCCTGCCACACAGGCCTTTAATTCCAGCACTTGGACAGGCAGATCTCTGTGAGTTCGAGGCCAGCCTTATCTATAGAGTGAGGTCCAGGACAGCCAGAGAGCTGTTACAGAGAAACCCTGTCATGGAAAAAAAAGGGGGGGGGCAGATGTATTGACACAGGATTTAGTAGCCTGGTAAGGGGTGTGTCAGTACTGTCTGAGCTGCTTTCATTGGTGAGCACAGCTATGGTACAAAGGGCCTTTGGTACTGTGAACCCACGGGTAAGAGTATCAAAATGAGCAGACTGTGGTGGCACACACTGTAAAAAAAACAGCACTCAGGAGGGTAGAGGCAGGTAGATCTCTGTGAGTTCCAGGCCAGCCATGGCTATGCAGTGAGACCTTCCTTTAAAAAACAACAAACAGGGCCCTGGGACAGCAGGCTCAGCAGTTATGAGCACTTATTACTTTTGTTGAGGGCCCGGGATTGAGTGCTGGCATCCACAGGGCAGCTCACAAGAGTCTGTAACTCCAGTTCCAGGGAATCCAGGGCATCTAGGGCATCTCTCTGGATACCAGGCTTGCACATGGTACATGTACAAAACCACTCATACAAGTAAAAATAAATCTAAAAACATTATATTAAAAATAAACAACAACACTGGACATAGTGGCGCACGCCTTTAATCCCAGCACTTGGGAGGTAGAGGCAGGTGGATCTCTGTGAGTCTGAGGCCAGCCT
>NC_022012.1:80975997-80980993 GCF_000317375.1 Microtus ochrogaster | reverse complement strand
CTGCAGACACTTGCTGGGAATTCAAGTCTGAGGCGGCACCTGTGAGGATGAGGCCAGTCTGAGACTTTTACAGGCCACACAGAAGGCACAAAATCTCCACAGACAGCTTTGGAAGGCCTAGGAGAGGCTGGGGACTGAAGTTAGGTCTACGTTATGAGACACTCCCTCTGGAATGGACTGCAGGGGGACCGTTACCCATGTGTGAAGCAGGCACCATAGAACAATGAGTAACCTTGATCATGCTAGGTGCTCTGCAGCTGGTGTCATCAGAGCGAGGGGCTGCCTAGGGACCCTGAGATATCAAGTCCAGGGTATTGGAGAGACCTGCAAACCCAGCGAGAAGCAAACCCTAAGCTGGAGATGGACTGTCTGTGCAAAGCGGGGCATGCCTGTGTGGGTTATAGAAGTAGTCTTACAGGAAACTAGAGACCCACAGGAGTGCTGGGGTAAGGGGTGCCTCCTGCTACTGGTTGCAGCTAGAGGGGCCCCTGTGCTGTAGAGATAAGAGGGACAGTGGGGAGTAGGCTGTGCACAATCCCCACCCCCAGCCTGCCAGTGCTGTTCTGTCGACGGTCCCTCTTCTATAGCTGGCCTAAGCCTCCTGTCCTGCTTGTCTCCCAGATGACCTTGCTTCCAAAGCCAATATCGTGATTGACCCCCTGGAGCTCCAGGCAGCTACCATGGATGACCTGGATGAGGATGAAGAGCCAGCCCCGACGGCGGCCCAGGTGAGGCAGTAGGGGCAGCCGGAAGTTCCATCTTGTAGGCAGGGGTATGACACATGTCCAGCTTCTCACAGGGAAGTTCCTGGCTGCTGGTGGAGCATGACCTCTCCCTGTCCATTCCCCCTACTCTCTACATAAAGTGCGTCCTACACAGGCCCCAGGAGAGTCGATGAGCTTCTGACCCCCTTTCTCCACCACAGCGTCCCATGCAAGCCCTGGCCATGGGAGGGGCACTGCCCCTGCCCCGGCCGGGCTGGCTCAGTTCTCCAACCCTGGGCCGAGCCAACCGCTTCCTCAGCACAGCAGCTGTGAGCCTCATGACCCCACGGCGACCTCTGAGCACCGTGGAGAAAGTAAAGGTCCGCTCGCTGAACGTGGAACAGAGGACTCGTGAGGACAGTAGGTGCCAGGCAGAGCTGCTGAGGGAGCCTTCTGCTGTGTATAAACCAAAATAGTCCCCTCCTCCCCACACTCCCTACCACCTTGAGGCCTGGCCACATCCCAAGGGCACAGGAAGCGCAATCTGAAGACGTGAAATCAATATTACAAAAATAGGTTCTGGTGCTGCAGGGCCTTGCCCTGCACCCCACCCTCCCTTGACCTATTCTCCCTGAAGCTCCCTTCCTAGACAAGGAAGAGAGAGGGAATCCCCTCTCCTAGAAGGCCCATTCAGCCTGTGCATATTTCAGAGAAAATCGGAAGCGGGGTGAGGTAGCACCACCTTTAATCCCAGCACTAGTTAAGCAGAGGTAGTCAGAGCTCTGGGAGTTTAGAGCCAGCCTGGTCTACATAGCGAGACCCTGTCTCAAAGAACAAATAGAAAACCCTGGCTTTCATTCTGTCTTCTGCTCCCCAGTTGAGGGCAGCCACTGGAATGAGGGCCTGCTATTGGGGAGACCCCCTGAGGAACCGGAGCAGCCCCTTACGGAGAACTCACTGTTGGAAGTCCTGGATGGCACTGTCATGATGTATAACCTCAGCGTCCACCAGCAGCTGGGCAAGGTCTTGCTCTGTCAATCCATGGTCGTCGTGAGGGGTGTTCTGCCTGGTGGGATGCACGAGTGCTTCCATGCCTGCCTGTGGGGTGTCAGTGCACACGTGCATGTCACACAGCAGGACTCTGCTGATGCTGCCTGGCTCTGACTGTAGTATTTTTGTAGGAAGAGACAGAAATTTGGGAACTTTGCAGGCTGGGGCCAGATTGGGTTTTAAAAAGCCTGGTTAAGGTACCCAAGGGTCACCCTGAATACGTGGTGTTCAATACTCCAGATGGTGGGCGTGTCCGATGATGTCAATGAGTATGCAATGGCCCTGAGAGACACAGAGGACAAACTCCGCCGCTGCCCCAAGAGGGTAAGGCTGGGTAGGAAAAGGTGGCATTGGAGCAGAAGGGTGTGGCACAGGGACAATATGCTTGGGGGTCCCTAGTATACCACAGCATCCCACAAAGGAAATCTTGTTCTGGGGATGCCTCAACATTTTCCCCTGTCCCTACCCTGACCGCACCAAGTGGTGAGAGCAAGGCTGGCTGAGGAGCCTGTCTATGCTGAGCCCCATCGACCAGCTGCAGCCCGTGCCAAGGTTCCCCACCCCTGCCCGCTCACTAAGTGCTGATGCAGAGCCCTCGCCCTCGTTAATAATGGATGGCCCTTGAGTGCTGCCTCAGCCACCCCGAGTCAGCAGGAAGCAGGCCCCACCCCGGCTCTCCCAGTCCCCTGGAGCCCTTCTGCCATGGCATGCCTCGCCTGGGCTGGGCCTCCTTAGCAGGCCTTCTCTGCCCACTGTCACCAAAGCCTTGGCCTACCCAGCCATTGAAGTTGCAGTCTGGCCCTGTGTCCCAGGAGCTCACAGAGGGGTTAACCAGGGCCTTCTTCTGGGACTTGCTAGGTTGCCACTGATCACCACTGGCAGAAGTGAGCTTTCTAAGTGGAACCCCACCCTCCCTCCCTCATCTTCCCTGGGCTAGAGCCCACATCAAACTGCCTAGTGAGATATGGGCATGAGGCCATATTCTGATTGTCTTTTTTTCTTCTTGTGGGCCAGAGAAAGGATATCCTTGCAGAGCTGACCAAGAGCCAGAAAGTTTTCTCAGAAAAGCTGGACCACCTGAGCCGCCGGCTTGCCTGGGTCCATGCCACTGTCTACTCCCAGGTGAGTAGCCATGGCTCTGTCCAGCATGACCCATTTTCAGCACCTGTTTGTCTGTAGGCTGGGCACAGTTGTACTAAGGACCCTTGAGGACCCCAGTCTTCTTGGGGTCCTAGCACAAACTCCATCCCTCTTCTGTCAGATTGTCTTCTCACACACCAGGCCATTTCTCTTGGGCCTGTGGACTTAAGTAGGGGTCGTTTCTGCTCACCTTAGCCCTTCAATTCAGCCCATGATGCCTGCCTCCTCTCCTCACCTCTCCTTTTAGGCATCAACCACTTCATCCCTGCCAGCACATCTGGGGCTTTCTTGTGTCTGCCTCTGGCTAACTCACCTGCTACCCCTTGAGTCTGGACACTTTTCTTCTCATTCTCTGTCACTTGCTTATTCATTCAGTAAAGACCTGAGTGTTCAGGGGCTATCCAGACACTTGTCACACACAGACAACCAGAAAGATGAGCCTCTGCCCTCCCAGGCCAGTGGAGTACAGGGAGGGCTGACTATGCATTCCCTTTGAGACTGAAATTTAGCCCTTGTCCCTCTCAACCAGTTTCTTCTACCTATCCCTCCGGGAGTAGTGGTTCCTAGGTTCCCATGGAGAGAAGCATACTCTTCCCCTGGAACTATTGACATCTCCGTTTCTACCCAGTTATCTCTGCTCAGTGTGTCTCCTAACAGCCCCTTCTCCATACTTAAACCACTTCTACCTTTTACCTCTTCCTCCTCCTGCTGTCAAAACCAGCCAGGGACATTGTGTTGGAAGCTCCCCACCACTAGGCTTTCGCACCCCGACCCCTCTCTTGGCAGTCTGGCCACACCCTCTCACATCACCGTCTCAGGACCCTTGTCTTCCACCTCCTCTGCCTTGGTTGCTGTTCACTGTTTTCATTAAGAGCTGTATACGTTTGAGTCTTTTTGTTTGTTTGTTCATTTTTGAGACAGGGTTTCTTTACCTTGGCTGTCCTGGAACTCGCTCTGTAGACCAGGCTGGCCTCGAACTCACAGAGATCCACCTGCAACTGCCTCCTGAGTGCTGGGATTAAAGGTGTGCACCACCTCCAGGCTTACTTTTGAGTCTTAAATTTATGATTCGGATCCACTTTGAGTTAATTTTTGTAGATGGCATAAAGCAAGGTTCGGTTCCATTCTTCTGTGTATGGGACTACAGTATCTGTTGTTGGAGAGGACCAGTCTTTCCCTTTGATTCCTCGTCAAATTAACTGACAGGTGGAAGGGTTAACCCCTGACTCCCTTACTGTCTCCTTGGTCTGTACATATGTATCACACTTTTGATCATTTTTAGTAGTTTTTAACAATAAGTTTTGGAATCAAAAGGTTGGAAGATGGCTAAGTGGATAAGGGCATTTGCCACTGCGTTACTTTCTTTGCTGTGAAGAGACACCATGACCACGGCAACTTTAAAAAAGAAAGTTTGCATTCAGTTTTAGAGAGTTAGTCCATTATCCTCATGGCTGGGAACATGGAGGCATGCAAACAGACACGGTTCTGGAGTAGCTGAGAGCTTTCCACACACTGGCAGCCAGGCAGAGAGACAGTCACTGGTCCTGGCAAGGGCTTTTGAAACATCAAAGCCCATTTCCATTGACACACCTCCAATAAGGGCACGCCCACTCCCTCCCAAACAGTCTACCAAGAGCTGACTAAGCATTTAAATCTGTGAGCCTATGGGGGCCAATCTCATTCAAACCATCACAGTCTCCAAGGAGAGAACTGACTCCTGCAAATTGTCCTCTGACATCTACATGTTCACCGTGGCATACATACATGTGTGCACACACACACACCCATACTTGCACACAAATAAACAAATAAATGTAAAAGGAAAGAAAGGAACTGGCGAGATGGAGCTGTGGTTAAGAATGGTTGCTGTTCTTACAGAAGGCTGGGGTTGATTCCCAGCACCCACATCAGGAGGCCCACTGCTGCCTGTAGCTCCAACTCCAGGGGACCTGCACTCACATGCACACACATAACTAAAAATAGTAAGACTTAAGAAAAAGAAGGAAGAGCCGGGTGGTGGTGCCGCACGCCTTTAATCCCAGCACTCAGGAGGCAGAGGCAGGCGGATCTCTGTGAGTTTGAGGCCAGCCTGGTCTACAAGA
>NC_022012.1:80970943-80975187 GCF_000317375.1 Microtus ochrogaster | reverse complement strand
GTGAGTGAGTGCTTTTGCTTTCATGTATGTTGTCTGAACCACATGCATGCCTGGAGCCCAGAGAGGTCAGAAAAGGGCATTGAATACCCTGAGGCTGGAGCTACAGTTGGTTGTGAGTCCTTATGTGGGTGCTGGGAATCAAACCAGGGTCTCTGGAAGAGCAGCAAGCACTCTTAACTACTGAGCCATTTCTCCAGCCCAAGTTTCCTATTTCTTCAACCACATTGTTGGATGCAGTAGATTACTTTGGTCACTACCAATATTGTAGCAATATTAAGTTAACGACCCATGAATAGATATATTTTTGATTACTTCTAATTATGCCCTCAATTTCTTCCAGCATTATCTAGTAGTTTCATTTTTGAGTCCTGCAACCTTGCTTGTTTCTTTTTTTTATAATTATGGTTTTTTGAATATTTATTTATTTTATGTGCATTGGTGTTTTGCCTGGGTGTATGTATGTGTGAGGGTGTCAGATTCTCTTAAATTGGAGTTACAGACAGTTGTGAGCTGCCATGTGGGTGCTGGGAATTGAACCTGGATCCTCTCAAAGAGCAGCCATTGCTCTTAACCACTGAGCCATATTTCCAGCCCTAAAATTGTGAGGTTTTTAAAGTAACTTATTTATTTTATGTATGCTATTGTTTTGCCTGCTTTATATGTCTGTGTGAGGCTGTCAGATCCCCTAGAATAGGAGTTACAGATAGTTGTAAGCTGTGGGTGCTGGGAGCTGAACCCTGGTCCTCTTAACCACTGAGCCATCTCTCCAGCCCCCACCCCAAATTTGTTTCTAATTCTCTCTCCTTGTGTGTGTGTGCCCTTTAGGATTTCTAAGCGTAAGACAGTGTTTGTGAATAGAGGTGACTTTACTGTTCCCATCCGAATTTGGATGTCTTTTGTTTTTCTTGCGTAGTTTTCCCTGGCTGTGGTCCCCAATACTGTGTTGAATAGAAGTGATAAAAATGGGCTTCTTCTGAATCTCAGACAGAGAACGACCCCAAATTTGGGACCCTGAGCATGGTGTGGGGTGCAGGCTTTTCATAACTGGCCTCCTTTTGTTGAGCTGCTTCTCTTCCTGCATCTTAAGCACTCACTCCGCCTGCTCTGAGAAGTGTGCCCTGTTATTAAAGGGCGAGTATACAAGTGTGCACTCTTCCCTGGACTGCACCGGCCAGGGCACTCACTCCTCCCTGCTGTCTTAGCGACCTCCCTTCCCCCAGTGCTTGCTCAAGCACAGGCTTCTCCGCCTCTCTGAGATAGTGCTCACATTTCTGTCCTGTCCCCAGCCTCAATGGTACAGCTTCATCATTTGGGCCCTTGGCTACAATGTCGCCATTGTCATCTTGCCTCAGGCTCACCTTCCTGGGTCTTCCATGATGACAGTGCCGATGTGTGGGCTCAAGCCCACTCCTCAGCTGTCTGTGTATTTTCTCTGGAGCTGGAATGTGGGAACACTGTAGTAGGATCAGCGGGCTGCTTCCCGCCTCCCAGCTCCCGGCCACTGGCTAGCTTTACCCAAAATAATTACACGGAAACTGTATTCTTTTAAACATTGCCTGGCCCATTATATCTAGCCTCTTACTGGCTAATTCTCACATCTTGATTAACCCATTTCTAATAATCTGTGTAGCACCATGAGGTGGTGGCTTACCGGGAAGGATCTTAACCTGTGTCCATTTGGAGAGGAGAGTTATAGCATCTGCCTCACTTCCCTTTTTTCTCCCAGCATTCTGTTCTTTCTGTCTACTCCACCCATGTTCTGACCTATCAGGCCAAGCAGTTTCTTTATTAATTAACCAATGAAAGCAACAGATAGACAGATGAGCCTCCTCCATCAGAACACCTTAGAGAGCTCGTGTCAAGTGCAGATTCTGTGCCTCTGAACTGGGGCTTGGCACCCTCTTAGGCTTTGCTCCCTCTCAATCCTAAAGGAGACTCTAAGAGCCGCTATGGGACTAGGCCCTTTCTTTCTCCTGGTTTCTCTTCCCACAGTGGGCATGCTGCCTTCCTTTCCCACCAGCTTCTCCTTCGAGCTCAGACCACATTTGCTTGTCTCCTCCACACAAATCTTTTGGAGTGTGCACAGGTGCCCCATGCTCTTTGTGCTAAGGTACACTCCCTCTTCCTGGACCAGCTTCTCTGCTCCATCACCTCAGAAATGGGAATGCCATTCTTTTTTTTTCTTTTTGAGCAACAGCTTCTGATCTGCTTATTTTATGTTTTATTTATTCTTTTCTCAGATATTTCATCCCAACCGCAGTTTCCTTCCCTCTACTTCTCCCAGCTCCCTCCACCTCCCCGCCCCAGTCCTGGCGATTCAGTTCTCCGTCCACTGTCCTAGGTGTGGCCACTGCCATGGCTCCTTCACAGTCCTGTCCCCGCTTGTCTTTATAGCCACTCTCCACACCCATCGCTTACCCATCTGGGTCAGAGTACTGCCCTGCCTGACTGGACTCTTACCTGCTGAGGACTCCATTCCTTCAGCTTAGGCCACTAATCACACTTCCTGTAGTGCAGGTCTCAGTTCTGACGTCATTGTCATGAGAAGGCCTTCCTGATCCCTAGACCAGACCATGTCCCTGTGGCCCTCGCAGTAAATGGCCCAGCAGCATTCTGTGTGCTTCCTGCAGGAGAAAATGCTGGATATCTACTGGCTGCTGCGTGTCTGCCTACGGACCATCGAGCATGGGGATCGCACAGGATCTCTTTTTGCCTTCATGCCTGAGTTCTACTTAAGTGTGGCCATCAACAGCTACAGTGCTCTCAAGAATTATTTTGGCCCTGTGCACAGCATGGAAGAGCTCCCAGGTGATGTGCACAGTTGGGAGGGAAGTGCAGAAAAGAGATCTTTAGAGTGAACTTGGCAGGCTCTAGTTCATTGTCACCACCCAACCACACACATCAAGCTCTCGTACTGAACTAGCGCCTGCAGCTCGGAGGCAGCAGATGGCTAGGCAGCCCTGACTCTCTCTCCTCTGCTGGTGTTGATGATGGCTGCTGTCTCATAGCCAGCTGGCTCCTTCCCTTTTGCTCCGCCCTGGGATTGATTTCAGGGTGGCAGTAAGCAGGCACAGTACTTGTAGTGTAAAGCTTATCCAGAGGAGAGCACTGTTGGGCTCAATGCCAAGACCACTGACCCAGGCTGGGCCTAGCAGTGGGTACCCAGAGTAGGCTGTAAGCTGGCAGCCCCTCGCTTGTGCCTACCAGCGTCTACCAGGCCTTGGTGTTGCTCTGTCTTCAGAGCTCTGGGAACCAAGCAGCTCCGATGGCTGAGTCTTCAGGTGCATTCCAGAATGAGGTGCCTTGATCAGGACTCTTACCAGAATCTGTCTGCTCCCCACAGTGCCTTAATCCCCTTCCCAATTGCTAGTTTATTTTGTTGCCTTGCCCAATGTCTCTAGATGCTAAGATGGGTCCAGACTGGCCCCCACAGTTAGCTCTAGGGTCGGCTATACAAAGCCTGCCCACCCTGACAAAGGACATGCCTTCTCTAGAACCCTTACTCCTGATCAGAAGTCCTCACTGCCCTCCTTTGCAGGCTATGAAGAGACCCTGACCCGCTTGGCTGCCACCCTTGCCAAACACTTCGCTGACCCACGCATCGTAGGCACTGGTGAGGTGTCTTCCAGAGGACCATGGAAATGGGGGGTGGAATGGCATGTCCGGCAAGCTGTTTTCTACCTAAACTGTGGCCGTGTGGGCATTAGGCTTGGGGGCCCCAGCCCATGCAGAGACTTGCTGAGCCATAGCATATCCTGACAGACATTCGAGACTCCCTGATGCAGGCCCTGGCCAGCTACGTGTGCTACCCACACTCCCTGCGGGCTGTGGAACGGATCCCCGAGGAGCAGTAAGTAGAAACCTGGGGGAGGTACACACCCACTCTGCATAGGATCATGTCCAGCCTCACCCTCTGCCTGCCATCCCTCACCTTCCTAGACGTATTGCCATGGTGAGGAACCTTTTGGCACCCTATGAGCAACGGCCCTGGGCCCAGACCAATTGGATCCTAGTGCGGCTTTGGAGGGTAAGCCTGACCTGAGGGGATGGCTAAGGCCAGCTGGAAGGAAGTGTTTCTCTGCCCCTCTGACTCCTTCCGTTTCACCTCCAGGGCTGTGGGTTTGGATACCGCTATACACGGCTTCCACATCTGCTGAAAACCAAGCCAGAGGATGCCAATCTACCCAGCCTCCAAAGTGAGTATCCAGGCTGGACAGGTCCCGGTGACCGCTCTAGACAGGCTG
>NC_022012.1:80950459-80970773 GCF_000317375.1 Microtus ochrogaster | reverse complement strand
ACAGGTCCCGGTGACCGCTCTAGACAGGCTGCACAGGTCCCGGTGACCGCTCTAGACAGGCTGATAGTCCTTTCCTGCTACTCTCAGGGTCTCTTTGAGACTCTGTCCTCCAAGCCTATCTCCTGGACTTGTTCTAGGCTCCTAACCCTTTTCTTGGTTTTCCATTTTTCCTACTCCCTAGGAAAAATGAGAGCTAGGCTAGGACAAGTCCTTTTGTTTTCCGTCAGCTTGTAGTGAAGGGCTCACAGGGAAAGGGGGCCACACCCCTCCACTTGCTGCTAGCTTGTGTATATACAGTAACACTCCATTCCTTGCCCTGTGCCAGCTCCTTACCCCAGCCACATTCCCTAAGTGTATCTTCTTTTTGTTGTCTTCTGGCCTTGGATCAAGAGGGGCACAAGCTAGAAACTGATCAGGACCCAAAGTAAGCTTCAGGTTTGATTCGGAACAGAAGTTGTGCTGTCTCCTGTGCCTGTCAAAGGGTCTTCCCCTGGGCCTAGCTGAGACCTTGAGCTGTGCAGCTGGCAGAGGGCTTGCCACGGTCCTCACTCACTCACCATCGTCTCGCCCTTCCAGCCAGCATCCTGGTCTCTGGGTATTCCCAGAGAGGCCTCGTGCAGCCTCACACAGCAAGTCCTTGCTAAATGCCTTCATCTAGACTCTAGGACGGAGCTGAACTGCAAGTGGGGAGGGCAGTGGGGCAGACACCTTCCTATGCCGGGACTATTGATTTGCATCAGAGGGTTAGAGAGGAATGTCGGGCCAGCTGTAGCTGAGAGCTCTGGTTACTGCTGCCCTTCCACCCCAGACTTGGCACTCACCACCTAAGCCATATGCCAAGGCCAGGCCAAGGACAGCACAGGACAGCAGGGCCCAGTCTGGGCTCTCACAGAAGGTGGCCTTGATAGTAGTGGAGATGGTCTAAGTTGTCTTGTCTGTATCTGACGCTTTCCTGCAGGCACGCGATTCAGAATTCGCTTCAGATCAGGCTTGCTCAGTGGGAAGGAGACATACTTGTTCCTAACTCCCAAATGGTTCTGTGCTGCTCGTCTACTTTCGTGATCTGAATATTCTTAGAGAGCCACCTTTTGGTTCTACCACCAGTGTTGCAGTATGTGACAAGCAGGGGTCCGCGCTGCGAGCCCCAGTGATGTTGCTTTCCTCTGCCCCCAGAACCCTGCCCTTCTACCCTGCTGCAGCAGCACATGGCAGACCTGCTGCGACAAGGGCCTGATGTAGCACCCAGCTTCCTCAACAGTGTCCTTAACCAGCTCAACTGGGCCTTCTCTGAGTTCATCGGCATGATCCAGGAGGTGGGCTGTAGAGTGTTGGGGTAGGGTGGGCAGAGGCCAGGGCCCATCTGTGTTCAAGGCCTCTGACTGCTTCCTGCCTTTCTGTTGGTGACTTAGATTCAACAGGCTGCTGAACGCCTGGAGCGAAACTTTGTGGACAGCCGGCAGCTCAAGGTCTGTGCCACCTGCTTTGACCTCTCAGTCAGCTTGTTGCGAGTCTTGGAAATGACCATCACATTGGTGCCTGAGATATTCCTTGACTGGTCCCGCCCTACCTCTGAGATGCTGCTTCGGCGTCTTGCACAGGTGTGTTCACCTGGGCCAGGAGGGTAAGACCCTGGGATAACTCACGTGGTGCGCTTGCCCGTCCACCAATAGGCTTCTGCCCTCACAGCTGCTGAACCAGGTGCTGAACCGGGTGACAGCTGAGAGGAACCTATTTGACCGTGTGGTCACCCTACGGCTTCCTGGTAAGGATCTCGATGCCCTGCACCGCAGCACACCAAGGCCTTAGTTTCCATGTCAGGAGCAGCAGTGCTAGATTCTGCATTTGGTGCCAGGACAGCCATGCTGTGCAGCCCCGGCCTCAGCTTGCCTTTATATAGAAAGACTATTGGGAAAAGCTTGCCTGAAGCTCCTGCCACAGAGCTGCATGAATGCTCCATCTTCCTTCCCTCCCTGTAGGCCTGGAGAGTGTGGACCACTACCCTATCCTGGTGGCAGTGACCGGCATCCTGGTACGCCTCCTGGTGCATGGTCCAGCCTCAGAGTGAGTGTTGGGGACTGTTGGCCCCCATGGGAACTGGGTGTGCCCTTTGAGGAGGTACTGATGGGGCAGGACCTCGTTGTACACACTTATCTCAAAATGAACCTCAGACTCTAGTTTGGGACACTGAGGCAAAGGATAGGTGGTGAGGGGCTACCCGGGCACACAGAGCTACCCATCTGGGAAGACCCAGCAGTGACCATGTACCACCTTTATTACAAAGGACAGAGAGAGCCACCAGCTCATCCTGGGAGGGGCTCCAACCCTCTTCCCCACCCGCCCATAGGAATGGTAGAGGCTGTGAGTTCAGGATACTGCTTCAGCCATTAGGCTGAGATGAGCGCCAGTCCTAAGAGGCCTCGTGCCCTCCCGGGACATGAATTCCAGGTCAGTCATAGTCACCAGGCTTTTTCTGCTGGGTTAGGAGCCCATGGGATTGGCTCCACCTCTAGCTGAAGACAGCAGGGCTACTCTTGCAGAAGTGTCCTGAAGGAGCCAGGCATGCCCACCAGACTCCACAGGAGTCATTAGCTTTCCGGAGGCTGGGTGGTGGTAGTCGTAGACAGGGCCTCTTTCAGCAGAGGAAGGGCTCATTTATTCCTTCCATCCTAAGAGTGGGAGCTGGATCTTTTGAGCTCCCTTCTCCCTCCTTGGTGAGCTCTCTGGCAGAGAAGGGGAGGTGGTACGCTTGACTTCTGTACCACACCCTAACATCTACATTAACTCCTGAAGTGGTCCCAGAGTTTTAATGCAAGGGCTCTTACCAGATGGACATTTGGTTACTCAAAGAGGTCCTAGGGAAAGCAGGCTCTTGTAGTCTGAGGCCTTATCCTGAGCTAGGCAGAGCAGGAGGCAAGTTGGGGAGCCTCAACCCCTTTACCAGTGAGTAGAACGATTATGGTCCAGGTCAAGGCTCACATGCAGTTGAAGGACCAGGCACAGTGCATCCCCCCAGCATGTCAGTTCTCTAGACTGCAGCAGCAGACAGGGCAAGCAGCAGGAGGGCTATGTCCTGTGTGGGGACACCCAGGCAGTCTAGGTCATCATGAGACCGTCTGAGCCTGTGGAACTGGCTGACTCCGAACCAGCCTTGAGTTGCAACTCCATGGGATTGCACAGATCGAAGTCTTCAGCTACTGCTAGCTGCACACGGCCATTGAGACCTTTCTTGCCCGGCTCCAGGAAGACCACATGCTTGTGGACACTGGCCTTACGGCTGGGTGCATCTGGTGGTGTAGTGCTGAGCACTGAGGACTGTGCACTCAGCTCCTGGAGTGGACTGGGTGCTCGGGGCCAGCAGCGGTTACGGCAGGCTCGCCGGCAATGCCGGCAGCAGTGACAGCAGCCACGACACGGTGGTGCAAACAAGTAGAGCAGCACCAGCACCAGGCCCACGATACAGCCCAGCAATGTGGTGAAGCCTGTATTGAAAGTCTCCGGCTCAGGCCGAGGTTTATGCACGCTCACATTGAACTCAAGTGTCTGGTTGTGGTGCAGGCGGGGCCCAGTTGCCAGGCACACAAAGATGCCTGCGTGCTGCTCTTGCACCCTGTGTATCGCTAAGCTGCCATCAGCCAGCACAGCAATGCTGCCATCCTGAGAGCCTGGTGCAACAAGCAGCTCATTTTTTGGTGAAACCCAGGCTACTCGTGCAGCAGGCATGCTGGTGTTGCAGTAGAGCCTCAGGGACTGCCCCACTTGCGTGTCCAGCTGTTCTTCAGGGAGTTCTAAGTCTAGAGCTGCAGCAGCCGAGCAGTTCTCAAACACCCGGCTGTGCTCAAAGAAGCGCACTCGGGATGCGGAAACCTGGAAGACCAAGCATGTGTACTCACGTGCAAAATCACGCAGGGCACTTAGGCCCCGCTGGTGCCAGCGCTGGAGCAGGTGGTAGAGGCGGCAGTTACAGGGCAGTGGGTTGTTGTGCAAGTAGAGCCCATTCTTGAGGAAAGCTGGCAGTGCGGCCAGCCTGGAGATGGAGATGTGTCTCAGCCAGTTGGAGGACAGGTCTAGAGTGCGCAGGTGGGTTGTCCCCAGACCATGCAAGTGGTTGAAAGAAAAAGAGGTGAGTTCATTGCAGCCAAGATAGAGGTGGCTGAGCATGTTCAAACCCTGGAAGGCATCCAGGTCCAAGTGCACCAGGCGGTTATTGAAGAGAAGCAATCTCTCCAGCCTCCCCAGTCCATCCAGGTCATGGGTGTGGAGTATCTTCAACATATTAGATGATAGATCCAGTATCCTCAGGCCACTGGCATTGGTGAAGACACCGTGGCCCAGCATATCCAATTTATTGTAGCCTAGGTACAGGACACGCAGCCGGGAGAGGGGTGCTAACCAGCCAGGGTACAGGCGTTTGAGTGCATTGTGGCTCAAGTCGAGTTCTGAGGCAGTGGCAGGTAATGCTACCGGCACGTCCTGTAATCCATGGCCCGCGCAGCTCAGCACATCGGCAGCACAGATGCATTTATTGGGGCAGTTGTGGGGAGCAAGAGGCAGAAGGTCCTCCAAATCTGAGGTGCCTAATCCAGCACCCAGCATGCACAGTAGTATGCCTGGCACCACCAGCCAGGCCATGGCAGTGACCACCAGGGTAGAGATGGGGACAGCCTAGTGCTGGTCAACAGCTCCGTGACTCACCTGCTTGTGTACAGGCTTGCAGATTGTGGTTCCCTGTGGCCCATGGCTCGAGAGACAGTGCCGGCTCCACCCTCCCAGCTGGCTTCTGCTCTTCTGGTCTGGGGCTGTGAGCTGAGGCCCCAGCCCTTCTTACTGTTTCGCTAGCTTCTCCTAGCGCTTTTCAGAGGGGATTCTAAGTACTCACAAGGAAGTGACTGCTCAGGGGTGGGGACCCAAGCTCCTATTGGCTCCTGCTGTTAAGGGGTGGGGCAGCCACTTGCCCTGGCACTTGGAAGACCCAGCGTGACCGCTAGAGGGAGCCAACGTCCTAGTTCACTTGACTGGAAGGCTCACTTCCCTTTTGAGCAAAAGAAAGTCTGAGAGTTTTTGTTTTTTTTTTTTGTCGTTTATGTTCTCTAAGTGATTTTGAAGGATTAATGTATTTTGTGGTAGGCGGAATCCTCCCCCTTCTCCCTTTAGATTTACTTATTTGTGTATGCGGTGCTCACGGAGAAGTCAGATGATAATTAGTGGGAGAGTGGTTTTTCTCGTTCCATTCTGTGGGTCCTTGAGATCAGAGTCAGGTCCTATTAAGGCCCCGGGCCTTAAGAGGCTTGGTAAGCATCAAAATGCAAAGAATGACGGCGTAATAATGAGGCCTCTGGGTTGTCAGCCAACCCCACAGCGGAGGTAATTTTCACACAGGCTCAATGCTTTCCCACTACCTATGCACCCTCCCTATCTAGGACAGAGCAAGCCACCTCGGTGCTCCTGGCTGATCCCTGCTTCCAGCTCCGTTCCATATGCTATCTCCTGGGGCAGCCAGAGCCCCTAGCACCTGGCACTACCTTGCCTGCCCCGGACCGGAAACGCTTCTCTCTACAGAGTTGTAAGTGGGCCAGGGGTGGGTCAGAAAGAGTTCCAGGATGTTCTAAGCTCAGGATCCTCAAGAGTAGCAATACTCCTGCCTGGGAATATTCAAGAGGCACTGAGTTCTAGTCCTACAAGGGACCTGACACCAACTACCACTAACCCAGATACAGATTATATCAGTGCGGAGGAGCTGGCCCAGGTGGAACAGATGCTGGCACACCTGACGGCTGCGTCTGCCCAGGCAGCAGCTGCCTCCCTGGTGAGTGGAGCTAAAACACACAGGCCCATGCTATTTCAATACATCTGTGCACACCAGGGTAGTTACAAGTACAGCCCCACCCACCCTTCACTCTCTGTCCACAGCCCACCAGTGAAGAGGACCTCTGCCCAATCTGCTATGCCCACCCCATCTCTGCTGTGTTCCAGCCTTGTGGCCACAAGTCCTGCAAGTAAGTGGGCCCCACGGACTTGGGCGGCAACTAGGACACACGAGGCAGAGCTCATTCCCCTCCCCTCTTGCAGAGCCTGCATCAACCAGCACCTGATGAACAACAAGGACTGCTTCTTCTGCAAGGCCACCATCGTGTCTGTAGAGGACTGGGACAAGGCAGCCACCACAAGTGCCACCTCCTCGGCTGCCTAGGCCAGCCTACTGCACACAGCTTGCACCGTCCTGGATCCTCCACCCTCAGACCCAGACCAAGCCCTATTTATGAGCTCTTTCGGCTCTGTTCCCATCGCCCTCCCTCTTAGACACTTCCATCCATCTGCCTGTGTGAGCCTCACTGGTGGGAGCCCAGCCACACCCTAGTTATGCCTGAGCTTGACTTGCAATCCAGGCTACAGTGAGCATTAAATTATTATTGCATACAGCCCCGGGCCCAGCTCTTCTTGCGGGAGTGGGGCTTGTGGGCTATGCCCAGCAGGATTCTGTCAGTTTCGGTCCCCATCAGAAGGCAGATGTCCAACAGTTTGAGAGTCACCCATTCCTCCCTAGACAGACGGCACCAAGTCCAGGGTCTTCTGAGGTGTTGAGTGATTCCTACACTGCTGGCAGTGAAGAGGGGCTTAGTCAGCCCCATGTAACCCTCACATGATAATACGAGGCTCTGGCACCGACTCCCCAATAGACTTGTGGGGCAGCACACTGGCTCCATTGAGGTAGAGTTCATCATTAACTATGACATCCTCGCCCAGCACAGTTACATTCTCCATGCGCACCTGTAGGGGGGGGGGGAAGCCTTGTTAATGGGACACACACACATTCCCTGCGCCTGTCCCCACCCAGCCCAGCTCCCAGGCTTACCCACTGGCCCACACGGCAGCGCCAGCCCACGATGCACGACTCAAGCCAGGAGTGGGAGCGGATGTGCGCATCCCGAAGCACGGTACACCGCCGGATGCACACGCCATCCTCCACCACCACACCAGGACCCAGGCTCACATTGGGGCCAATGCTGCAGTTCTGACCAATACGGGCACTTGGGTCCTGAGAGTGTGGAGGAAAGTAAGAGTAGGTCATTTGTCTCCCAAATCTGAAAGGGTTAGTGACAGGCTGGGCAAGGGCCTCACCACAAGGACATTCCCCACAATGCCAGGGCCTGAATAGAGTCTCTCTGGATGCTTCTGTCTCAATGATTGCAGGAAGAGGCACATGCCAGTGAGGAAATCCTTGGGCTGTCCAATGTCCATCCAGAAGCCTGCAGGGAGAAGTGAGTCAGAGGATCTGCCAACTACAGACTAGCCCTCACCCGATGGCCTCTCCGCCTCACCCGGGAGCTCCATGGCATATAGCTGCCCCTCCTGGGCCATGACTGGAAAGATCTCCTTCTCAATGGATGTAGGCTTCAGCTGTGGAAGTGGGCAACTTGTGAGCAGGTCACATAACAGAGCCCGGCTCCACCCTAGCCCGCCAGCAGTCTCTTACACACCTGGATGCGCTGCAGCACAGCAGGACTCAGGATGTACATGCCTGCGTTGATCTTATTGGACACAAACACCTGTGGCTTCTCAACAAAACGGTGAATGCGGCCCGTGTCAGCCTCACATACCACCACGCCATACTTGGAAGGCTCCTCCACCTTGGTTACCTGAATATGGAGACAGAGGGCACCTTAGGCCTGGTCCAGTGTTCTTTATCCTTGATATACACGCATATCCACGTTTCAAAGGCTTTGCCCCTGAAACATCCTACACATACACAGCTTTGCACAACATGAAGAGACTTTAAGACTGAGTGTCCAGACCAACGGGGTATGAGGGTGGGGATATCAGAGAAGAAAGACTTGGTCTCTTACCAAGATGGAGCCCTCTTGGCCGTGGTGTCGATGGAACTGCACCATGGCTTGGAAGGGGAAATCACAGATCACATCGCTGTTGAGAACGAAGAAAGGGTCTGCGGTCTCAGAGAGTAGGTCTCGGGCCAGTGCCAGAGGCCCAGCTAGGCAAGGGGAAAAGTCATATGTTACTACCAGATTGAATAATGCCTTTACTGACCCTAAACCATGACCAAAAGCCTTCCTTTCTCTACTGACCTGTCCCCAGAGGCTCCTCTTCATGAGACATAGAGATTCGGATTCCAAGCTGAAAGGAAGAAGCCATCTGATTGGTTATATTCTCCCTCAAGCCCCAGGGATCAAAAGAAAGAACTAAGTCCATGCATGCCTCACCCTTTGCTCCTGTGCCTTCATTTCCTTTTCCAACATCTGTGACATGTAGCTCACAGCCAGAATCACGTGGTTCACACCTGCCTGTGGGAAACAATAAGGTGGCCTAATCGACGGGCTCGGTCACAAGGTATGATCACCCCTGGCCTTTCAGTTACTATCCATCCCTCTTCCCGCCACAGCTGATCCAGGGCCTTACCGCAGCAAGCGCCTCCACTTGATGCAGCAAGATGGGCTTATTGCAGAAGTCCACCAATGGCTTCGGGGTGCTTAGCGTCAGAGGCCGCAACCGTGTCCCATACCCACCCACCAAGATCAGTGCCTTCATCGCGCCTGCGGGTGACAGGAGTAGGTCCCAGGCCCCCTTGACCGACCCCTGCCGCGCACTCCCGCCGCCGTGCCCTGCCCGCGTCCTTCACCAGCCAGACCGACCGACTCTGGCCTCACCTCGTCCGCCTGATCTACCTTGATGTAGGATCTAGGGGCAGCCAGAACACCGAAGGAGGAACTGGTTGGAGACACGGACTGGCCCGGAGTTCCGGCCGGAGGCGGCGCAGCCAGTGACGTAACCAGGAAGAGCCAATCGGCTGCCGTCTACGTGGCAGGGCCGCCCGCAGTCGACCGCCCAGCGCTACGCTGTGGCAGGCGTAGCCAATTAGATTCCCAACGCACCGGGCTGCCATGGGGACCCGGAGAACTCGCGGGTCAGATGCCCATTGGCGGATCTAAAGGCGGAACTGGAAGAGTTAGCTTGGCTTCCTATCGGAACTGGGTCCGCCACGAAGCAACCTCCTTCGGCCCCGCCCAGTCGGAGCGGCCTCCTCCACCCCACCCCACCCCACCCGCTCCGGGTCCACCCCAACGACCCTGCTCCTCGGTGCCCGTCCAGACCCCCAGATCCAGCACCACTTGCCTTGCCCCTCAGTGCCTGCTTCGACCCCTATCTCCAACCGCTCCTGTGCTGCCCCAAAACTTAGGCACCGCCCTTCCGACCCAGTTCAGTCCAGTCCCCAAATTCCTACCTGGTACCTCCCTTCAAGCGGAGACCAAGAAGTGTGAGCAACTAGCTGGGCCAGCTCACCCAGAGGCTGTGAAGGTTTCACGAAGACTTGGACAGAGTTCAGTTTCTAGAGGCTTTATTTTGACATATACGACCTGACACAAGCGGGCGGGTAGTGCTGGGTGTACAGAGAGGGGCCGGCGCGGGCCAAGCACCCCTCTCCTCCACACACAAGACCCGGGGAAACGCAAGCGCGCCTAAACGCCAATGGATTCATGTGTGTATCCAGGCGCAGGTCTTAGGGTATGTAGGCAGGTGTGTAGCTTCCAGGAAAGAGGAGCAGAAAACAATTTCCAGAATTCGAAGTCTTATTTCCTCTACAGAAGCAAAGGAACTTTCCCCAGGTTCTTTTTTCTCATTAAAATGCAGGGTTTTTTTTTTTTTTCTTTAATGGGCACAGACACAACCAACTTACACGGCTGTAAAGTTCAAAGCAGTTTGCATCTAAGGAACGTGCACGTGGCCAGATGGAGCAAATGAGCAGCGGATATTGAAGTAGCCCAGACCCCTGGCCTCTAGGAGAGAATCCATTGCACAGGCCCAAAGCTGGAAGGGGTGGGGTCCCAGGCGAGTTAGTCACTACACTGGTCCCTTCCATCTTTAAGCACCACCCATTCCATTTTACTTCCACACATCTCCTGGGTCTGGTGTGAGCCTAGCCCAGGGAAATACAACGGAGAGGGGTAATCTGAGCTCCCCAACCCATGATCCCAGTTGCACTTTGGTCCCAAATTGGGGCTGGGAAGGCAGGGCCTGTCAGGAACAAGACTCTAGCTTGGGACAGGTAGAAAAGCAATGGCCACACTAGCCACCACCAATCAGATAAACGAGCTGGCCCTCCAGATATCAAAAGTGCTGAAAAGTGGGGCCCTGTCCTTGAGGAGAAGCAGCAAATCCCAGCCTTTCCATACTGTAGAGGCAGAACTTGCAATGTCGTGGGTACAGCCTCCCTTGCTACATAAGCAGCAGCAGAATGGGGCAGTGCCTCCCAGAATCTGGTAATCAGGGAAGTACAGCACATTCCTAGGTCACCCTGGCCCCAAACCCCTCTTAACCTCTGTCTTGGCAGAGATGTGTCTATACTAACGAATACTTACTGCCCCCATGGTTGAAGCAACAGAGAATACCACTGGACAGAAGACAGTTGTTACTAACCAGAAATGGGCAAAGCTGTGCCTCCCTGCCCTAAGGAATGGGAACCTGCCCACTACTGGCACCAGGGTCAGAAGACCATGCCTGGGGTCCGTCAAAGAGCCCTTTTCAGAGGCAGCATCTCTACGAACCAGGAAATTATACCATCAGTTACCAGTATCTCTCAAAGGTTGGCAGTATTATTTTCAAATGCCAAAACAGACATGTCAAAAGCACTGACCACTGGCCATAGACTTGGCGATGGCTGAGTGTAGTGTAACCTGCTGGACACCCATGTTACAGGCAGCAGGTCTCTACCATCAAAGGGCTGGGAGCAAAAATAAAGCACGGGTCAGAATCAGCCCTTGAGCCTTCAGTGCCCCACTGTTGGTGTTGAGGGTCATACCCCAGGCCCACAAGAAGGCCACCAGGCCAGCAAGTGAACACGACTACGGGTCATTCTGCTAGCAGGTTTGTAAAATAGCAGGACCTGCTAAGGAGGGCACAGGCGCAAAGGCTCACCTCAGAAGAGGGAAAGACTATTCTGCTGAGGAAAGCATGAAGGAAATCAACAGCTACTAATCAACAAGGCTATACTCCAGAAAGCTCACCACAAAACAGGGGCTGGCAGGTGGACAAACGAACTCACTGACAGACCCCAGGATTAACTGGACAAAGCTCTGAGCAGACTCTGGGCACCTGTACCCAGGTCCTGTGTCCCTAAAAGCAGACAAGTTTAAAGTTCTCCCTCCAAGCCTAGAGCCTGGAACACCATATAACAGGCTGCTGCTGCCTTAGCTTGGCCTGGAGAAGACAAGACCCTGAGCGGACCACAGACCCTGAGCCCTGGGAGCAGCAGCCCATCCAGAGGCAGCACAGCTGCACAAACTAGAGGAAGGGACAGCACCCAGAGCCCAAGAACTGCAAATACTGTCTAGGCCAGAGCCATGAAAGGCCCTTAGGCCTACTGGGACACTGACTCTCCTTAGCGGACAGAGCGGTGCCCATCTCAGTGGGATAGGAGGCTATGTGGCCTCCTTAGGCAAGGGATCTCGGCGAGGCTGTCTGGGGTTGTAGACAAAGGAGCAAGTTTACATGCCAGTGGGTGCCGAGTGATCCCAGGGCCTGCCCTCTGCTGTGAGTTGGCTTTAGCTCAGCTTCACAAATCTAGGCAATGCCAAAATCAGACCCGAGTGCAGTTAGTCCTGTAACGCCAAGGGCAACTACTCAAGCACTGACCCAGAACTAGAAAGGCCCCCAAGACACGGGCACTTAACCTTCCCCAATTCTGGGAAATTAAGGGACGAATAGGCATGGAGACCCTGTGCCAGCCTAGGGCTTTACCTCATAACCAGCAAAGCCCTGCAGTCACAGACCCCAAAAACCTTAGGCAAGGGAACCAAAGTTCAAAGGCATTCTGTCTCTGCTGCCAAGCCCACTGGGGAGCACGTCTTCTTCCTGAGTCAGCCTGGACACAGCAAATAGAGCCACAAAGCTAAGGAGCCTGGCTAAGAGGACGTATGTTCTGCCCTCCTTTATATATAGATGGATTCCATATATATACATATAGAGAGAGATACACATATATATGGATTCCAGGCTACAGCTAAAAACATTTCTTTTAGTTTACACCAAAGAGAAATATAACCCTTTAAAAGCAAGTCAGTGTGTCCTCACAGCAAGTTCAGAGCAATGGTCCCTGCCTGTGGGTGGAGAAGGGGTCTTAGGGCCCAAAAGTGGGCCTACTGGTTCTCGTCCCGCATCTGTTCCATGATGCTGATAAGATTCTCCAAACCAAACACATAGCCTCTGTCTGGCCCGTCGTGAACAGTGGGGTCATCCCGGAAGCCCTTGAATGTGCTGTGTGCAAAGTCGATCATGCGAACATCCACCTTGGGTGGAGAGGAGGGGCCAGCCTCAAGGTTGGTGCTGCTTGGGCTAGTGCTGGGGCCACAGGGTGGTGACACCTCAGGGAGCCCCATGTCCACGTGCTTGAGTCGTAGCTCAGACCGGCACTCCTTGCCATCATAGATGACGAGCAGAGAACTGGAGTAGAAGCGGTAGGAGGCCTGCCGCTCCAGCACAGCTTTGAGGCCCCGGAGTTTGCTCAGGATAGGCTCAAAGAGATCACGTCGCAGGTCCAGGCCATTGTGCAGATACTGATACAGGGCATTGCGGAAGCCTTCACTGGAGAGTCCACGACCATAGTACTTGTTCCTGCAGAGGTAATGACCTGTGTCCAGCTGGTATACCTAGAACCCCAGGAGACAAGATAGGGTTGAGTACCAGGAAGGTTTGATGTCCACAAAGTGTCCCCAAGCAAAACAAAAACAAAACAAAACAAAACAAACAAACAACAAAACAGAAACCCCAAACAAACAAACAAAATAGTCTGGAAGGCACTCTGACCAACCTGAGCTCTTCAGCTCCTCCTACTGGAGCAGGGAGGCCACATTCACCCCAGGTTTTCCCGTCATGGAGCTGTGAAAGCCAACACCAGGCCTATAGCCATCACTTTAGAAGCCTGCCTCCAAGCTGTCCTAGGGCCCAGCTAGACTCTAACTGGGAACACACGACTGATAGACAAGTCTTACTTGCCCAGTGATAAGGCGGCAGGCTCTTTCAATGACCCTGTACATGGAGCTCAAAGTCAAGTGAGGAAAGCAGGGCTCAGTGAACCCACTTGCAAAGACATATTTGGCTCCGGGTGGGTGACTCACCCTTTCAAAGGAGATTCTGGAACAGCGCAGGCCTGGAGGACACGGGTGTCAGGCAGGTATGGGCACAACCTAAAGCATGCACCTGGCAGCACCTGGGCTCTTACCAGCGGTGACTCACCTGCATGCCACAGACCCTGACCCCCAGTGTAGCGGATGTGCTCTGCTCACACTTCCTCATCTGCCGGGCTGCTTTCTCGGCTGATGCATCATCCCCATGCTGTCGGGTACCCATCTTCAAGTCCAGCACACAAGGGTACTTGAAGTGGTGTACCACATTCTCAAGCAGGAGGAACTCTGGGCCAGAGTCAAGAAGAATGACAACCACACTCACTGTCCGCTCCACCCAGGAAAGCACAATTAAGATCTATAAAAGTGGCATTCTGGCTGGCTTCTGGGAACCTAGTCTTCATATTGGTGCCTCGCCCAGCCTTCATACAAGGGGAGGTGCTTAGTCTTACTGCAACTTGGTAAGCTATGCTTTGCTGATACCCATGGGAAACCAGCCCCTTTCTGAACAGAAACAGAGCAGGAATGGGGGGAGGAGAGGTAGGAGAAGTAGCCCAGGACTACACAGTCAGATCCTGTTTCAAAAAATTTTTAATTAAAAAAATTGGGGCTGGAGCACACACCTTTAATGCCAGCACCCTAGAGGCAGTGGCAGGCCGGCCATCACCACTGTCCACCTTCCCAAGATGAACCTCTACAAACTCAACACTCACTCCCCATCTGCCCTTTCTGCTCTCCTGGCTAGGAAGTGGTCTCCTGGAGGCAGCTCCCTTACTAGACTCTGCTAGCACGAGTCCTCTTCTGTCAGCCTTAGGTAGATGCTTCTAAGATTCACTCATGCCGTACAGTAAATCAGTACTTCACTCCTGGCTGCTGGAGAGGACTGAGCAGTTTAGAACATTTGTTGTTGCTTTTGCAGAGGACCTGGGTTCAATTCCACCACCAATCATCTCTAACTCCAGTTCTCTCTGGCCTCCACAGGCACCTGGCACACGCATGGTGCATATCTATACATACAGAAAAAACATTCATACATATGAAATTGAATTTACAAAAAAAAATGAATTTCAGCCTGGTATGGTGGTACACACTTTTAATCCCAGTACTTGGAAGGCAAAGGCAGACAGATCTCTGAGTTCAAGGTCAGTGTGGTTTATATAGTAAGTTTCAGAACTGCTAGGGCTATGTAGAGACCCTATCTCAAAAAAAAAAAAATTCTTGTATGGCCTATATAATTTTCCAGAACATGTATACAAGACACCCACTGATCTATATTTTTAAATTTTTTCAGGTGTGTGTGTTAGGTTGTGGGTAACGTGTGGAGGACAGAGGTCAACATCAGCTATCTTTCCTTAACTGCTCTCTACCTTTATTTTTAAGGCAGGATTTCTCACTGAACTTGAAGCTCACTGATCCAGCTAGGCTGGCTAGCCAACAAACTTGAGGGATCTGGCTTTACCCTCCCAGTACCGTGATTACAGACAGACACACACACAAAACTGTTTTTTTTTTTTTTTTTTTGATTTCTGTAGATCTGAACTAAGGTCATCAGGCTTGCGTATTACTGACTCGGGTACCTCCCCAGCCCTTTGACAGTCTCATGATCCCAGGATACTCAGCCTGGAGAACATAAGGGTAACTTTGAACTTCTGGTTTTCCTGTCTCCGGCTAGAGAGCAGAGACAAAAGCATATACCACCACACCTAGTTTTATTATATTATTGTTTTCTATTGTTTAGACCTACCACACACATAATAAGGTGAAGAACATTTGGCTACATCTCTGCCACCATTAGTAAACCAAGGCCTCACTTAGTCTAGTAACTCACCTAGATCTAAGAAATAAGAAAGAGATCTTTGCAGCAATATTACAAAGAAAGAAAGAAAGAAAACAAACAAACAAACATGAGGGAATCAAATTCTAACATTCCCAACAGGAATTTTCAGAAAGTGCTGGACTTAAAATCTATCTTGGTGAGAATAAACAATGGTTCAACGTCCAGCCATGAATGGGATGTGTATCACCCTTCCAAGGCTTAGGGGGCATTGTGGAGGAAGGAAGGAGGGTGTACAACAGTCTTCTGAACATCACATGGGGCTCGCACTCATGAGCTCCCAGCAGCTGCAGTTACCGACTAAGGCTTCACTAGACCAGGACAAGACTGAGCATGTGTGGGGAGAGGCACGTGCTGCTGCACTCGCAGCAACAGAGGTTACCTACATAACAATGAGATCCGCCCACCAGCATTCCAGTGGGAACTGGAGAGGGGCACACGAGGCCTTACCACTACCTGAAGGGCTACTGGTAGTTAAAGGCTGTGAGGGCAGAGGTTCATTTTTCTTCAGGGGTATGGCTGCCACTAAGTTACCCATAATCTAGTATACAACTCCATACCCATGCTTATACCAACACTCAAATTCAGTGGGTTAACCAGGCAGTGGTGGCACACACCTTTAATCTCAGAGCTTGGGAGGCAGAGGCAGGCAGATCTCAATGAGTTCAAGGCCAGCCTACAAAGGTCTACAAAGCAAGTTCCAAGACAGCTAGGACTGCTACACAGAGAAACCCTGTCTCAAAAAAACAAAAATAAAAAAATTCAGTGGGTTTTTTTGTTCACGTGTTTGCTTTTTTCATGAATGTAGGAAAGGCACAGGTTCCAATGAGAGAACAATAAGGAAACAGAATGGGGGTTTAAGCACATACTTTATACACACATGAAACTGTCAAAGAATAAAAAATCATTTTAAGGCTGGGCAGTGGTATCGTACACCTTTAATACCAGCACTGGGGAGGCAGAGGCAGGTGGATCTCTTTGTTTGAGGACAGCCTCTTAATTCTCTGGTCTACAGAATTAGTTCCTGGACAGCCAGGGATACACAGGAAAACCCTTTCTTGAAAAAAAAACACAAAAGGGGGGGGGAGGGAGAGGGAAGAAGAAAGAAAGAGGGAGGCAGAGAGGGAGGGAGGAAAGGAAAAAAATGGTCAGGCCATAGAAAGGGCACAATGCATGACATGACACGTGACATGGTGGTTGTACTCTTTAAAACCTGAAACAGCTACCACTACCTATGCAAGACCAGTTCTATACACAAAAATCACGTCATGGAAGGGGGAAGGGCTCATTGGCCCTGTTCCTACCTAAGGATTTATATGTAATCAATGGTTGGGAGGAGAAAGACTTTTCTCCCCGGTGGTGTAAGGTACCACATTCTTGTAAATAACCCCACGCAGCATTGGGACACAAAGGGAAGCACAAGGGAAGCTGGGAAGAGGACAACTAGTGGAAGAGAACGTAACAGGTGATGTGATCAAAATACGTATGTACACATAAGAACCTCATAATAAATCTACTAGTATGTCTAATATATGCTAATAAAAAAACACTTAAAGCCGGCGGTGGTGGCGCACGCCTTTAATCCCAGCACTCGGGAGGCAGAGGCAGGCGGATCTCTGTGAGTTTGAGGCCAGCCTGGGCTACAAGAGCTAGTTCCAGGACAAGCCCCAAAGCTACAGAGGAACCCTGTCTCAACCCCCCTCCCCCCCAAAAAAGAAAAACCACTTTAAAATATCTATCTTGAGAGTAAGAGGTTGGTTAGCTCAATGATAGAGTAAATGCTTGGGCAGGAATGAAGCCCTACATTCAGACCAGAAACACAACATAAGAACAAAACTATCTTGCCATTTTCTCACACAATCAGTGGACAAGGATACTGTAGAGTTTTCGGTCCTTGGACTCGGAGCGCATACGGCTCAGCTGCTGCTTGTGGCAGCGCAGGCTCCAGGGGTTGTAGCTGATCTTCTCAGAACTCAGACCACTATTGCTGTCTAGCATCTGGAAAGGGACATCTGAGTGGCTGTGTAGTTCCACCTTTGGACTCTTTGCCTCCTGGGGGCTAAGAAGAAGAACAAACATAGCACTAAGAGAACAGAGAAGTCATCTTTAGAGACGCAGGGTAGAGAAGGGTTAGAGAAAGCCTAGCTTGTCACTCAGAACCTCCTTACAGGTGGCACTGACCCAGATAAAAGTGAGTAAAGGGCAGAATGAAAGTTGTCCTCCTTGGGCCTCTGAAAAAAAAATCACGTCAAATTGTAGCATATGATAACATTTCCCAATTGATTAGTGTCAAAAGAAAAATCTAGACACTGGTAGGTAGCATGGGCCAGTGGGTAAAAGTACTTGCTGCACAAACCTGGCAACCTGAGATGGAGTCCCAGGATCCACATGGTAGAAGGAAAGATCTAACTTCACCAACTTGTCTTTGACCTCTAGACATACATAAAGTGACATGCACATCCACACCCACATACCCAATAATAAATGGTACTTAATTTAAATAGTAAAAAAAGAGCCAGATCACACCTTTGATCTCAGCACTCAGGAGGCAGAGGCAGGCAGATCTCTGGGAGTTCAAGGCCAACCTATTCTACACAGTGAGTTCCAGGACAGTCAGGAGTGCACAGTGACTGTGTGGGCAGGGAGGGAACGGTTGGGGAGGAGGATGAAAGAACACTAGGTGCTGGAGAGATGGCTACATGGTTAAGAACAGCTTTGTAGAAGACTGGAGCTTGGTTCCCAGCACTAAATCTCCCATGCAAGACCAGTTCTATACACAAACACCATGTCATGGAAGGGGGAGGGGCTCGTCCCTACCCAGTCCCTACCTAAGGATTTATATGTAATCAATGGTTGAGAGGAGAAAGATTTTTTTCTTCTTTTTTTTTTTTTTTTTTTTTTCGAGACAGGGTTTCTCTGTGGCTTTGGAGCCTGTCCTGGAACTAGCTTTGTAGCCCAGGCTGGTCTCGAACTCACAGAGATCCGCCTGCCTCTGAGGAGAAAGATTTTTAACATGAGGGGCTCATGACTGCTTGTACAGTGCCAGGGCCAGGAAGATCTAATGCCCCTGGATCCTCTGCAAGCATCTGAACTCAGGCACACATACCAACACACAGACATGTATGTACATATAATTAAAAATAATAAAATATAAATAAATCTTCAAAAAAAAGAGAAGAAACTAGAACAAGTGCCATGCAGAATGTAAAGAAGCTGAAGCCCTTCCTTGTACACTGCTGGTTCGAATATGAATAAGTACAGCCCCTGAAAAAGTACTTTGGTGTCTGCACAGGACAGGTACAGAGCCAGAAGTCCCAGACACTCAGGAGGCTAATGTGGCAGAATTGCTTGAGCACAGGAAGTCTGAAACCAGAAGAGCATGGACAACACAGAGAAAATCCTACTTAAAAAACAGGATTGGCTTAGCGGTAAAGATGGCTCAAGTTATTAGCCAGGCGGTAGTGGCACATAACTTTAATCCCAGAACTAAGGAAGCAAAGGCAAGAGAATCTCTGTGAGTTTGAGGTCAGCCAGGTCTACAAAGCTAGTTCCAGGACAGCCAGAACTACACAGAGGAACCCTGTCTTGAAACACAAAACAAATGAAAAAGATGGCTCAGTGTTAAAACACTCACCACACAAGTGAGAGAACTGGGGTTTGGATCCCAGAGCTGTGTTAGGCTGGGTGAGTGCAGTACCTAGGCTGGAATTCCAACCTTCAGAAGACAAAGACAGGATGTGATGGCTATTCTTGACTGTCAATCTGACTGTATCTGAAATGAACTAAAAACCTAAGCAGCCAGGTACACCTGTGGGGGACTGTTCTTAAATCATTTTAAGTGGGAAGACCCACTTTTAATCAGGCCTGGACTGTCTGCTGGGAACCTATATAAAGGACATGGAAGAAGGAAGCTTTTGCTCTATGCCTGCTTACCCTCACTCTAGCTGACAACTTCATTACTTCACTGGCATCAGAGCCTACTTCAGGATTTTGGCATATAGTGAAGACAAACTGAGACACATGGACTCATGGACTAAACAATTACTGGAGTCTCTAACTTTCTATTGGTAGATAGCCATTGTTGGAGCAGCTGGACCACATTTGGTAAGCTACTCTAATAAATCGCCATATATAAACACACACACACACACACCAGTTCCACAATTGCAGATGTTACCATCCAAAAACGCTGGCCTTCTCTCCAACTGTGGATGACACACACCACCAACAGTCTAGTGTGTACTGAAAATGCTGCCCCTCCTCTGAGCACCAAGCATCTGGGACACTATTTTTCCTGAACTAAACGACAGGAGTTCAACAGTGCCTGTTACCTGTGCCCCACTTCCCAAGAGCAGACGCAGTCCACTCTAGCAAACACTTGCCAAGTAAATCCAGACAAGCTACAGGTCTGGATGGAGCCCTGTAGTACTTGGCATTACCTCTGGAGTCATAGTCCTGGCCCTCGTGAGTGATGTCCACCTTTGCTATGACTCAGAATCTCTGCTAACAGTCCAGATAGAGCCCAGTCAATACAGTCAGAGCTGACACCTTGACAGCAGACCCTGATGCTAAATCTACTATATTCACTGGCTTTTCACCCATGAGTCATAAAGCAAATGCTCTCACCTTGGAAACAACTTCCCCTCTAAAAACTGCTAAACAAGAGTTGTCAGTTGCTAGCTACTGACTGGAATGTTCTGTCACCCAAATGCCTGAGTCAGGCCCCACAGTCGTTGGTCAGAAGGAAGCCCCTGTGGATGATGGAGATGAAATCAAGGAAGTGCTCTTGCATGCAGACAGAAGCCCTCAGAATATGCAACACCAAGACATGCATCTCAACTAGGGTATGGATGTGCAGCCCTCTCCTTGCAACACAGATGTAGACTTAGCCCAAAGGTCAGGGGAGAAACAAGCACAAAAGGTTCAGTATTAACATGAAGAGGACCTCTTAAGGCCAAAGTGAGGAGGCTGGACTGCCCTGGGCCCTGAACAAGCCTCTGGGAGCTCATGTAGACAGCATGTGCCAGTGAAGTGATCTGATGCCAGGGATGAAATGTTTACAGCCCCATCTAAAAAACTCCCTTACAGGCCTAGAGAGATGGCTCAGCAGTTAAGAGCACTGACTGATCTTCCAGAGGTCCTGAGTTCAATTCCCAGCAACCACATGCTGGCTTACAACCATCTGTAATATAATCTGATGTCCTCTTCTGGCCTGCAGGGGTACATGTAGACAGAGCAGTTGTATATATAAAATAAATCTTTAAAAAACAAACAAACAGCTGGGCGATGGTGGCGCACGCCTTTAATCCCAGCACTCGGGAGGCAGAGGCAGGCGGATCTCTGTGAGTTCGAG
>NC_022012.1:80948803-80950359 GCF_000317375.1 Microtus ochrogaster | reverse complement strand
GCAGGCGGATCTCTGTGAGTTCGAGACCAGCCTGGTCTACAAGAGCTAGTTCCAGGACAGGCTCCAAAGCCACAGAGAAACCCTGTCTCGGAAAACTAAAAAAACAAACAAACAAACAAAACAAACAAACAAAAAGACAAAAAGAAAAGTCCACTTCCCTATGGCTATGAATGTAGCTTGGTTGGTAGAATCTATGTTCAGCAAGCAAGAATCCCTGAGTTTCTCCCCAGCACTGCATAAACCAGGCCTGTCATTCCAGCACTCAGGAAGTGGGGAGAGGAGAGACAGAACTTAAGGCTGTCCCACTTGGCAGTCCTCTCCACAAACAATATAGGAGGCTCCAATTTCTCCACATCCTTGAGAAACACCTACATCTGTTCCTACCTACTTACCTACATACATCTATGTAAATATCTATCTATCTACAGATACATACAGAGTTTACAACAACTGGGGTAGAGGGTGGCTGGTGTTCATGGGCTACTCCCAAAGGTATAGCCTCCCTTATTGTTCCTCATAACCTGATGAATGGATAAAGGATGTTATGCCTATTTAATGGAATATTCAGCATGAAATATTCAGAAAGGAACACAAGGCTGGGCATGGTGGCATATTCCTATAATCCCAGCAATTGAGAAGATGGGAGATTAGCATGTTTGAGGTTAGTCTGCTGTACATGTGAATTCTATGCCAGCCAAAATACATAGTGAAGCTTGTCCCACAAACAACAAAACAGTACTAACATGGATGTGTGTATGTGTATTTTTATTATTAACCTTTTTTTTTTAAGACAAGGTCTCATGATCCCTGACTGACTGGGAACTCTATGTAAGAGCTAGCCTTGAAATCACAGAAATCTGCCTGCTTCTGTCTCCCAAGTGCTAAGATTAAAGGCATGCATCACCGCACCTGCGAACTTTCTTGTAAGATATATGCCTGTGTATGCCATGCATGTGGAGGTGCATGCAGAGCAGAAGACGTTGAATGCCCTGGAGTGGGAGTTAAAAGTAGTTGTGAGCCTGGTGGTGGTGGCACACACCTTTAATCCCAGTACTGGGGAAGCAGAGGCAGGCAGATTTCTGTGAATTCGAGGTCAGCGTGGTCTACAAAGTGAGTTTCAGGACAGTCAGTGCTGCTACGTGGAGAAACCCTGTCTTGAAAACCAAAAAAAAAAAGTAGTAGTTAGTAGTTATGAGCCACCTGACATGGGTGATGGGAACTGAACTTGGTTCTTCCAGCCAGGCGGTGGTGGCGCACACCTTTAACCCCAGCACTCGGGAGGCAGAGGTAGGCAGATCTCTGTGAATTTGAGGCTAGACTTGTCTACAAGAGCTAGTTCCAGGACAGCCTCTAAAGCTACAGAGAAACCCTGTCTCAGAAAACAAAAAAAAAAAACAAAACAAAACAAAAAAACAAACTTGGTTCTTCCAGAAGTGTAGGAAGGATACTTAATGCCCCCCCCCTTTTTCTTTCCTAACTTGTTATTCTAGAACTTGTTACACAGCACAGGCTGTGTTCAAATACACAATGCTCCTCTTGCCTCAGCTTTTTTTTTT